>NC_060253.1:81829582-82135174 GCF_921293095.1 Ischnura elegans | reverse complement strand
GTTATATGTTAACACTGATAATGTTGTCTTGATGTTGATGGAATATTGATTGCTGCTTGGGCATATTATAATTTAGTATCGGATAAATATCAATTACATATACCTATCTAATATTGTTTATCATCGTCAATGTATACATATATTTATATACGTAACAATATACCCTTTCAGGATGTCCGTGGGCAGCCTTTTTTACTGGCATGCGGAGGTGCAGTGGACATCCTTTGGCATAAATGAGGACGGCCTACAGACGTCAGTAGGCCACTTGGCAGACAGTCACCGGACATCCTAAAGGTGTCCGTGTGCTGTGTGGGTAAGGATCAAAGACTCAGTACTCATTTGAAATCCTTTCCATTGGCAGCTATGAATGAGGATTAGGGGTGTAGGCTGTAGAAAGAATCCATACGTCAAATGGAAAAAAACATTATATATTTTTAAACATACAGTAGGAGTACAATTCCACTATATTCAAGGATGTGATTAGTCCAGCTCATCTCTCATAACCCTTGTACATCAATAAATTAAACTTTTTCTCTCTCCTCGCAAGCACCTGTGACACATAAATTTACACTTCAATACTCATGTTGATTCTTTAAATTGGTCTGTTTACCTAAGCTAACTACAAGAGCAGGCGGGAAACCCTCAACTTCTGCTCTTAATGTTTCTGCACCTCACCCTGAATATTGGTACAGTTTTTAAAATGCATATTAAATCTCACTATTTTTGAAATATCAAACTCACTGTTTTATGAATACAATCAATATATTGAGCATATTCAATAACATAACCGGATGGTCAATTGGAGATACATACTACAAATAAACAGTAAATATGATAGAGGCAAGCACAACAACGTAATCCAACTGTTCACCAATGTAACACCCACTATAAATATTACTTTACCAACCATTATGTTCAGTATTTTATGAGAGCACAGTAAACTTATCAGATGCTACCTATACACAGGGATATAAAAATCCCTTGCCAAATTTATTTTAATGGTCATAAGTTCACAAAACATTGAGGAATACCTATATAATGAAAAGAAGCTAAAAATAATATGCCGGTCGTGTTTGTTCCTCGTTCTTGCCTTATAGCCAATGGATGCCTTCTCCATATATTATTAAATGGTTGTCTCAGCCAACTGATGAAATCAGTTAGAACAAGAGATCTGACTGCTGCCAAATCTAAGATTTATTTTTTTTAATTCCGTTAAAAATTTTCAATGAAAATGTGACAAGCTGAAGGTGATTCCAATTCGCTGCACATGACACAGCAACAAGGATTATGTAAAGGTCCACCATTTTCTTCAAAGAGCAAGCTTTATAGAGTGTACGTTTGCCACATGCAAAAAACGTGTATCGGGTCACAGTCAGCAACCATTGATAAGCAGGTTTCCATTTCTCCGGTGGCACATTTCTATGAAAGCATTTTAGAATACGGGAGGTGAAAATCATTGGAGATGTTATTCCCAGGCAAAAACCATGGTGTAAATTTGGGGAAAGATGTAAAGTGAATTTGTGGTATCTGCGGCAGCATTTGAGAACTGGCAGTGCTTTATTTCTGTTTCTTAAATGAATAACTTTGCAATCACTCAATTGATGGTACACTGTGTGAAATAGCATAAAAAACTGGATGGCAGCAGAAAATTGATCATGCAAGGCATTGACGATTTGGATAATTAAATTTTTATGGGATAAGCAAGGTGTTTCACGTATGAAAGTTGGTTTGAGCTTCATTTTCTTGGGTAAACCATCACTTCTTTGATTTCAGGGTAAATACTATGTATGGGAGTGGTATAGTTATAATATGCTGTAACAGACACTAAAAAATTGTCATAGTATACTTAAATGAAAAACGTCAACAATTTTTTGACATAAAAATCTAAACTTAGTTTCCATATCAAAAGAGAAAGATATTTTTCAAGTTTCAGAGGTGAGCACTTGAAACGTGTTCCATATGAGGAATTCCAGTTCTTAGGAAATAATTACATTCAGACATACCTTATAGTAAATCTATAAAAATGCAATTTATGCACTGATACATAATATATGGCAGTTTTTGAGTTGTTATTTGGTGAGCTGCTTATCTCTTTGATTTGGCTATTGTCTCCTGCATTGTTACATGTTGGATAATACCTGGAAAATACAATTTTAACTGGCATAGTTGGACATCAATTTACTAATGAAGGTTATCCACATGTATTTGATTACATTTTCCTGAAAATCATCTTTTAGAATATAATTTGCAAGTTATAATTTTCAGTAACTAATGCTGTGTTCTTGCATGTAAAATGAATTTCAACTTTTGATGAGCAAATGCCAAACAGAAAGGCTTCTTAATACAATGTGATATCACAACAATGACCTCAGATCCTCCATTACATATACTATTCAAGCACATGAACTTAGAAGAAATGTTAATTTACTTTCCCCTCCTCTTATTATCACAAATGTTTGGCTAATGTATCATGGAGTATCTACAACCATATTCCAAATGCTGATGAATGGAGAATTTAGGATATAGGTTCATGATGCTTTGGCTTCAATGAATAATTCTATTTTTTGGGAAGAGTATGAATAAGGAACCGCATACCTTTTCCAGTCAGTATGCAATGGCTGTTGGAATGTCCATATCTATGGTTATTTTGTTGGGATGGAAATGAAAATTTTAACATCAAACGAATTTATAAGCTAAGTCATGCCCTAAATAAATATCATCAATTTATGTGGATTTTTTTATATTATATCTGTGGTATGTGTGATATGCTGCAATGAAATTCTCGCAATTTTCTTTTGGTTATTCTTGTGGATTTCCTTCATAAGTTAGACGATAATGAGCAGTGATACATTTTAAATATTTCCATGATATAAAAAAACACATAAGTGGTGACATTAGATGCAGAACATTAAACAGTAACTGTACATGAAACTTTTCAATGAAATTTTGTTAGCATAATGTTTGACTTATCGTTAACCTGTGGATGCATTCATTTATGAAACCTCTAAATGAAATCAGGATGGCTTACTTCCTTGACTTTTACGTCATCCAAATGATGCGTGTAATGAATTAAGAATCTTTCGTACGTGCCCATGATTAACAGTGTACCGTCCTAAACTTCTAAAATTTTATGTTTTTCAAATTTTATTCATATCAAAGGCACTAGAACTAGATAATTTATTTTTTTGCCATTATTTTTTTCTGAAAAATTTGCTCAATTTACAGACAAAAGAGTTGTGATTTCTAAAATTTGTCATCAATTTTTGAAAATATGTTGAAGTAACTCATATCCTCACCAGTCATTTTGAAAGAAGAAGAAAAAAAAAACTAATTACTTGCCTATGAGTATATGTAGTTGTACTGCCAAGGAAATATTCCTCCATCCTTGAGTATTAAAATACAATTGAGCATAAATTTTCGCTTGCGCTGCCAGCAAAATTAAGTAGAAAAAAGGTGACGGTGGGAGACTGATGTATACCAAGAATAGCACTTTTAAATTGTAAAAAAGTTTACATTACACACATCCATAAATTCATGATGCAATGGAAATGGAATTATCACTTCCAGACCAACTGTCCCTAAGAGTAAGGACAATACACTCTGGAAAATGGCATTAGCATGGCTCCTTTAAACCATAATTTGGCTCGGGAATATATGTACATGTTTTTGTTCCTTTACACACATCTTAGCTTTTGACTAACATTCTCGTAACTCACCCTTTTTTTAATACACATACATTATTTATTGTAATTCAATGGCTTTCCAAGCTTTTATAATTTATTCTATATCATTAAATTTTCTCTTATTTTGTGGAATATCCCATGCATGTCACATCACATGTCACAGTCACCTGTATAGAGACACAAATCATCACCTCATGGTGTATACTTCTTGTTACTTTCTCTTTCCACTAATCACAGCCTCAGCCGAATCGTTTACTCTCATCCTTTCCATGTGCACACACACCTTTTGCATGACCCCTCCATGCCAGTAAATCACAGCACTTTTACTCCTTGTCACGTAAACAGAAACGTTCAAAACAGAGTCCACTATATTATGAAATCGAGATCATATGTATGGCAATGAACAACAGTTAACCTATATGCTATGAGTAACGCAAAAAAAATACAAGCATAAAAATGGTGAGTTTCCAGCATCATCTGTTTGTGTACTGGAAAGGTCACAGCCATCTCAATATCAACATCCATTGTTGGTCTTTGGCTAAAAAGTTCCATGGGAGGATTTTTGATCTGAAAACGAATATTTATGGAGTAAAATTTGTATTTTGAATCCTACAAAATTTTAGTAACTTTGACTTTGTCCAAATAGTCATTAAATCAGCCAGTAATCATTAAAACTATGCAATCAAAGTTTTATCTCCTTCACGATTTACTTTAGTAGGATACTCTTTGGTAATTATCAGTCCAGCAAGAGAAAAAAAGCTTTGCTAAACTTATTGGTGTTTTTTTCTACACTTACAAATGGCAGGAATATAGCTCCAGCTAATATGGCTGTATTTTGTAATACCATCCCAACGGATTCATCACATTGTTTCACACTTAGAAAGGTTACTATGGAATCCAAAGTCATCTAATGAAAAAAACCAAATGCAGAATAATACATATATAGGATTAATAGTAATGTACATCTACACTTATTCATACTATGTACCCCAATTCATAATACTCCTTCATTTTAATTAGGTCATCCCTCACCTAAACATTTTTATCGTTAATTCACAGGAATAATAAATTTATAGCCTCGTATCAATAATAAATATATGTTAGATACCACTCATGATTCCTTGTTATTGAAGCCCACTTTCCTGTCAGGCCAAGTAAGCCTCAATGAAGCACGATTCTCACAGTCATAATAAAAGAACCTCACTAAAAAAATAAAAATTCATGTCGTAACTAAAAAAGAGAGCATATTCCAGCGTGTAACATGCATTCAGGGAACTGGAGAAAGGAAGAACACCCAAGTATGTACGGCAATCAAAGTGGGGAGTCAACAAATGCCACTTTTCATCAGCACTCACAACCATTTTTATGCATCCCCTTTGGACAAAAAACACTCATCCATTTGACTACTAACGTATTGAGCAGAAAAAAAGTCAGCACACTTCATATCAACATCCACAAATCATCCCTGTATAGTTTGGTTTGCATTATTTCATCTCAGCTGCTTCAAGTTTTAATATGGAATGCCTCTGTCGCGTCATCTTCAGCACTGCTAGCACACTTTCGTGTCGTTTGAGATTACCGAAAGGGGCGAGGGATCCCGAATCCCACAGATGGAGAGTGGCGTTGTCGTCCCGAGTGACGCCGTTCGTGGTGGTCATCGTGGGAAGAAGGGATGGGTCGCAAGACGGCCTCGGAGGACGAGTGCGCCCCCCCAACACCGTAGTAGTACTCATCGTCCTCTTCCACCCCACGGCTGCCAACCCGACCCTCCAACTCGGAGTCATCCTCCGAGTCGTTGTCGTCCGACTCAGTCAGGGCTGCCAACTGCGCCTGCTCGGCCGGCAGTATGGTGAGGTGCGTAGAGTCAGACTGGAGCGTGGAAGTCTCGCCAGGGCCGCAGCCGACGACGCCTCCAATGACAATGCCTCCGCCACCAGCCCTCACCCCTCCGCTACCCCCCATACCACGACCGACGTCACTGCCGTAGCCCAGGGCAAGACTGCTTCCACTGCGGGGGTCAATGATGGGGGAGCAAACCTTCCGCTGGAGAGCCTGGATGTAGCTCTGCAAGAAACGTGAAAGGGAGAAAGGTTTCAGGACTTCCCTGACGTATTCACCTAACTGGAGGAACAAAATTGTCATTAACAGCCCTGCTTAAAATTCCCCATTGAGAAACCTATTTGGAATTGGCATTCAACGTAGGACTCCAAAGGGCTCGTAAAAATACCCATGACTCTACGGATGAATGAAATTGAAATTTTCCACTTTTTCAAATCAATCATTGGGATGACCAGTCGTGACATAGTGTAATTTTTGATACATAGTGTGTTGTAAATGGCTATCTCCATAAATCACCAAAAAAGTGGGAAATAAAAATTTATCATAGATTTAAATGATGGAAAGTACCACCATATACATCAATTTATCTCAACTTATGCACATAAGTCTCTGATTTGAGCGACTCATTAAGCAACTTTGTTTCAAATCCCTTTTGTAAATTAATAGTGGAAGCCTTAAATGAGTGCACATTTTCAATCCTGAATTTTCATTTTAATTCATGTTCTATTTTTGGGATGGCATTTTTCTCTATTGCCAATTCTCGATAGAAGCATTCAGTGGAGAATTTTTGACAGGGAGATAGAGTTGAAAAGAAGAAAACCCAGCATTCACAGCATGCACCATGACATATCACATCACAAATACATTTTTCAATATCTTATTTCATCTCCATGCATGCAGTTAGTGGCACGCATGAAGGATTTTGGTCTCCCCTTTAGAAAAGACAGTATGCTGATCAATGGGAATGTTTACCAGGTAGTAGCTTTGTCCACTGCTGACCTTTCAAAGGCTCAGTCAGTCACTGCCTTCCAAATTGATTATGTTTTGGAATAAATTTTGGTAAACTACTAACACCAACCCCTACGAAAAAATTGTATAAACCTGTTTCAAAATTTTATACAATTTATACAATTACCATGGCAATTGTATAAATTGTATAAAATTTTGAAACAGGTTTATACAATTTTTTCATTGGGGAAGACTTCACAGCTGCCTGATACAAAAACCCAAAGTCTGCATTCACTTTGGAGATTTTCATTCTCCCAAAAGCTGGACATAAAGATGGAAACATTTGGTAGAAATGTATGAGTCTGACAAGTTTTAAAATAGGGTACATTTTTTGTAAGAATAAATGGATGTTTTTGCACAATTGCGGACTAATTGAGGTATTCTTATGATAAAAGTGAATCTCTTAAAGAAATGAGCCCCCAGGTATGAAAATGTGTGTTGCAGGTATCTTAATTTTTGTAACGGTATGAAAGATGCTCCCAAACTAAGGTTAAAATTGAAGTGATGGAAATTGTGCGAGTAAACCATTCTTAAGTCAGTTTGGGTTCTCACTTGGGTTAACCAAATGTTCAACTTTTTTTGGTAAAAAGATTAGAGCAAATCTATACAACATCACCTTATCAAATATTTCATCAGCATTCTCAATTAAAAATAGATCTGAAATTGGTCAGCTCAGAATTGTAACAGGTATGGATCTGAAGCTCCTTAGCTGGAACTTGTGAGCAGAAAAATAAACTGGTATTGTGATGCAGTTCCCAACAGTTTCCATGGAAACCATGCACCACAATCTTCAATTTCATATTACATGAAACATATTTTTTAGGATAATTCACAGAATTTTAAAAATAATTTTCTTATTGATTTGAAACCAATGAGCAATAAAATCCATTAATATTTTCTCACTTCAAGTGTGACCTTTAGAGTGCATTGAAGATATGTAATTAGATAAAAGGTTTATAGACCATGGTCATGGAATATGGTTGAACACGGCAGGAAAGTGCCTATGTGGCCTCAATCGTGAAATGAAAATACAAAACTCCAATGGCCGCAACTATCTGGGACCTCATCGCATGTACAAATCAGTTTTATGAGTTGCTTTGTGGGATGATGGGAAATATGAACCTATAGAATGAATATACAAAGTCATTTACGATTATTTCGGGAATGTAATATGCTGACTGACTGCTATGCTGACATGAGTTAGCTCATAGGTATATTAAGTTTTTCCTGAAAAAGCTTCATGCAAATTCATGGCCCATAGGTGTTGAGCTGATGGTAAAAAATATTTTGGATGTCAGGCCACTAACAAATTAAGAAACTTCAGATTTCAAAACACTTAATTGGTAGTTCAGTCAGATAAGGTTAGTAAGGTGCACATTTCCATGTTAAGTGTTAGTGTATTTTTTATTTCCAGTAAATGTGGAAGAACAATATCCAGCATGTAATTCCCTATATTTACTTCCCTGGTGGATATAATTAGGTAATTTATGACTGCACAAGAAGTAAATTCCAAGTAAACATTCACTAAGACATGTAAGTAATTCTTAAAGTACTACAAACCATTTTTTCCAGTGGCACAGGGTGGCTGTAAAGATTTAAACCACCCAAAAGCAAAATGAGCACAATAGCATTGGCATTCCACAGGTGGATCCAGGCCTTAATTTAGGAAGGGGAACTTCTTACTTGAACCATTTTGTTGGCAGCTCAATGCATAAATTGCAATCATCACTCTCTGGACATTTGCACTGATTATTATTTTTAGTGTCAACTTAAATTTTAACAATTGCGAGTTATTTTTTTATTATACGTATAGCTCCATAATGCATTCAGCATTGCTATTGCCGTGTAACTTATTTTACTTTTTTATTAATTTCATTTTTCATTGTATATTGTGGAATTTAATTATTTTTTCAATGTTCAAGGGGACATGCAGTCCCAGAACAAAACACATCATTTTCTATTCTTAGAAGTGCAGGCGGGAAGTACTGATTAATGTGTTATGAAATAAAGATTTTTGGTTTTCTGTGTACATACTTCAAAATAATTCATTACGACTGAAGCAGTGCAACAAATATTGATTGATTAAGTATTCATATCTCAAAAGAGGGCTTCTACCTGTGAATAAATTTGGTGTGTTATGTGATATTTAAAGAGGTGAATAATTTTCCCTCCGTAAAATTACCACGGATTTCTGGTTTGGAGGAATCTCTCACACTGGATCCACCACTGCGACATTGCACAACTTGAACAATGACATTAGTGGGCACATATATATACTCGTACCTACTAATATGCAACCAGACGAACACAGCTTACATTCACTTCAAGCTGCAAAAAGTCATGCTAAACAATTGACGGCACAAGTCTACTCAAGACATGGATCCAAGCATATTCAAACATGCACAGATTCACTCAAGCAGAATGTTTAACAAGAACATAACAAATCTATTACCTTTGCTCTAGGAGTTTATCCAAGCATTTGGAATGGCTTTCTCTGGTCTAGAAGATTTTATAAGGTATTCCAAGAGTCACCATACAAGGTTTCTGTCCATTTTGTCATTTTGGTGTATGTAGTTGGGTCCTCTCAGTGAGCTTATAGTTCTATCATAAATACTATAGCAGAGTTTTAATTTCTAGAACTTCTACGCACAAGAAGAATAACTACACTTGGTATCTTATGTTAGGTATAATTTCTGTACAGAGCTCTGAAATTAGAGTGAAGCGGTTCCATCAGATGCAATCACAGACATTAAGTTATATTCCGGGAATGGTGGGTATAGAAAGCCTAACTGGCAATAAGATATTTGCCATAAACTACTCTAAAGCATTTGTTTTAAGCCATTAAAGCATTGCAATGGACTTCAATACAAGTTATACATAAATATACCTTATTGAGCTTCATTTTCTAAATTATTGCTAACGAAATTTGATGGGAAAAATAATTATTTATCGTTTCTTAATTTTCCTGTTGTTAATTTTAAGTAGAAAATTAAACCATCCTGACTAACATGTGGTGGTCTTATATCTAGACGTAAGATATTTTTTTTCTATTCAAAATTCTTCATGCACACTGGTCCCAAAATAGCATAAAACATAACAAACATGGAATTTTGTACAATGAAATGTGGAATGAAAAAAGTGCATGAAAATTCTTTTGTACTAATCCAGAGCACATAGGTTTGATGTCATGTGTCATAGTCAGTTTGTTGTCTCGTGGCAGAAATGGAATGGCATGACAAATTAAAGGGTTGGTCCATCTGGCATTCGTTTCAGTAATCGTGACTCTGTCCGGTTGGCAGCTCTGTCCGTGGCCCTCGGCATCACCCTTTTCAGCATCGGGAATACAGGAGTGGGGATGACGACTGAGGTAGCCTGTCGATCTCAACGTCAGCCGTGGTGGTGAACCGTGGCGCGCCGTGAGCAGCCATGGAAGCGTGAGGCATATTCACCTGGCTTATGACGTCCCCATGTGCTGTGCGGACCTGATACAGGTAGCGGTACTTCTTCTGCCGCGCCTCGGCCCTCTGCTCCCGCGTCCTCACCATGCGCTGCGGCCCGCCACTTGCCCCTCCAGGGCCCCCGCCTGAACCACTAGCGCCACCCGCCCCTCCTGCGCGAACCTTCTTTGATGGGATCACTGTTCAGGGACAGACACAAGGGTAAGAGACATGCTAGCCAACAACTAGAGAGATAGATATATACTAACTGGCAATAACCCTGGTGAAAATGAACTGTTCACGAACCGTTCCAGAAGTGTTCATAATCTGTTCCTGAAGTGTTCATGAACTGTTAGGGAGATGTTCACGGAATGTATATTGGCCCAAATGCAGAGTTAAACACCGTTCAAATAAGCCATTCGTGAGGTGTTTCCCAGCTGTTCATGAAGCATTCTCTAACCGTACAGGAAGCGTTTACAATAACACCAATGATGATTTACATGTCGGAGTATAGGTCTGAGAATAATATGCAAAATTGTTTGCAAACATTTCAATATATGTATTCCTGATATCTTATTCAGGGCTATGAATGACAATGGTTACATTAAATTGATACATGAAGGTATGAAAGATTATTACAATGTTTTTCTTACAATAAAATAATATATGTAGAAAGAATTCAATTTTGGCATTATATATGTCAAAATTCTTGTCTCTTCTTTTACATTTGTGTACAATTGAATTCTATCTATATTTTTTAATTGTAAAAAACATTGTAATAATATTTCATACCTTCATGTGTCAATTTAATGTAACCATTATCATTCATAGCCCTGAATAAGATACATGGAATGCATGGAAATATTGGCTAACAATTTCGCATATTATTCTCAGACCTATACAGTGCAACGTTAATCATCATTGGTATTATTGTAAATGCTTCCTGTACAAAGTATAGGCTTTAAATTGCTCTAAATCATTTTCTTATTCCATTGAATTACTACAAATAATTTTGAAAATATAATAAACATATGGTAGAATTTAGGCACCCCTAAGGTAAACAATCAGTGTTGGAGTTGCTATGGTTCTCCAAACAAAATGGGATAAAAATGAAACAGCTGCCTAGTGTGGCTAAAAACAGAGCATATAAACTTTGACTTTTTATAAAGCTAAGACGGTATTTATAAATATCATGAATTTATCACTATAAAAAGAGAAAAAAATTAATTACCAATGATCATGAACTTGAGCATTAATATACACACTAATTTAAAAAATCTTTGATCTTCATGGGCACAGCCTTAGATAAACATACAGCAATAGAGGAAAGCACACTGGTTCACAAGCATAAGTGGAGCAAGTCCATTGGTAAGGAAACTTTTTTGACCCAAAGTACGTACAGTGAAACCTAGGTTAGCGAACACCTCTGATAACGAACAATTCGCATAACAACCAAAAATTTCGCTAAAAGTTTGCCTCAGATAGCGAGCAAAATTTCGGTTAGTGAACAGATGTGTAGCGGCCACGTTTTCTCGGTGCTGTGTGATCCTAAATGTATGCAAAGTAATACCTCCATCCACTCACACCATCACATGGCAATAAAAATGGTTAGTTTTCCTATGTTTCAGTGCTTTCTTTAATGTGTTTATTTATATTTAACTCACTTTGTACTGTATTATAACTATTCTCATTTAAAAAAGCATACCTATATAGCCTGTAGTTTTCATATAATAGCGAGTCAATAGGAGCTAGGAACCATTTATTCTTATTTCCTTTATTTCTTATGAGGAAAATTGTTTCGGATAGCGAACATTTCGGATAACGACCAGCTTTCTGGAACGGATTGTGGTCGTTATCCAAGGTTCTACTGTATTAATTACTTCAACAGGACACATCCATATTAATCCAAACGTATTGTCAACTTTGGACCGAATGGCCGAAAATCACTGTACTCACTTTCTTGGTGATGAATGCCACGGCCAGTGACTGCCCACTGTGTCACCATGCCGACAATGACGACAATGGGCCACACAGAGAGGATAATCCAACTGAACCAGCACGGCTGGAAGGGTGGCTGGCTGTTGTGGTAATGACTCTTGTTCGTCTTGAGTGCCACCCGTGCCCAGAACCACTGCACCATCGCAAACTTCTCGACAAAGTAGTCGAGCGAGGTGGAGATGATGGCTCCCCCGTAGACAGCCGTGCCCGCCACAGTAAGCCCCTTGCGCCAGCGCAGGTTGAGGACGGCTAGGAGGAGGCCCGAGCCGAGGAGGACACCGGCTGCGGTCCATGCGCTTCCCCCTGGGCCCCTTGTACCACCAGGACCCCTGCGGACCTCCTCAAGGGCGGAGAGGATAGCGGCACCAGTGAAGAGGCCAGTGTGGAAGCCCGTCATGAAGAGGCCCACGTACTGCACGAGCATCGTGATGAGGCCAAAGAGGATGCCAGCACCCAGCGCCACCCCTGATGATCATAGTGCGTGATGCGGGGAAAAAAGGATTATCATTATGAGACATGAGACATTATGAGACATTATCATTATGAGTTGGAGGGGATAGCTACATACTGCTCTATGTAGATTGCATATACAGTAAACCCTCAATTTAAATTGGGTTCAACTTACGATTGATTAGGCATATGACCTGAACTAGTTTTGTGCTCTCTTTTTTAAATTTCAAAGTTTACGGATTTTACCTCCACTCGTGCAAATGTCGTCAATTGAAGGCATAAGTGCAATAACCAGATAATAACCAAAGGTGGAGTTTCAAGAAAATTAGTGAAAACAATTGTGGTTCTTGTACTTTGAGAGTAGAATGTAAGTTTATAGCAATGCCTGCTGAACTTATTTGGAACTTATTGTTGACAATAACAATGTCCACCGGTAAAAGTGAGGAAGGGCTTCCAGTGTATGAGGAAATCTCATTTTTGCAAATTGGTCATTATCTGGTCACAGGTCTTACTTAGAGTCTCACTCAGGTCTTCATTTATTTAAATCTATACCTTATTAGTAAATAAAAACATTTTTTAAGATTTGCATGCTTTGATGCTCTGTATACGAGTGAACCTTGAAAAGTTTTATTCTTTAATTTCCAATACCAAAAGTGTGTCAAATATGCCCTAAGTTTAGCACTAATTTGTATTTCAATTCGTTAAAGAAGGTAAATATGATGGAAAATATAACTACATAAATACTTTTGTGCCAAGTGGTAATCTCCAAAAATTTCAATTTCATTTAGTGTGTGTTTCGGCCCAATGGAAGCCTCCTCCCAGTGGTGTAGCCAGGAATTTCATTCGGGGGGGATCCAAAACCAGGGGAGAAAATTTTTGAAAAACAGGGTACTAAGTAATGGGTCTTTATCTAATTTTAACCCTTTTCATAATCAAAATAACGTCATTTATCAAAGAATTATTTTGTAAATTCATGATTTTTCAATATTTTGTTTTCTTTTATGAAGGAAAATAATTGTAATAATAATGCTTCAGGGGGGGGTGTGGACCCCCCGGGCCCCCACCCTAACTACGCCATTTCCTCCACCATATGTCTGCCACTGCTTCCACTTGTCCTTCAATAATAATTTTCATTCCATCCTCATGTCTTATAATGTGGTCATTCAAATTGTCCAGTCTCCCATCTAAGGTTTTCAAAAGACTTCTCTTCTCTCCTACTTTTTTTAGAACTTGTGCATTACTCACATTATCTATACATTATATCAGTGCTTAATTTCTAAAATTTTATGGACCAGAATGCATGCCAATACATTTCCAAATATTTGACCCGCCTTCTCCCCCTTAAAACTTTGGATTTAAAAAAATTTATAAAAAGAGTTACAATGAGGAATAATGTTTTACCAAACATAAAAAAGATGAAATTTTTGTAACAACCCAATTTTCCCTGATAGGCGACGGAATGCTGTTCCAATGCGTTCCAACAGTAAGTAAGTACCTCATTAAATCTTCATCATTCTTCAATAATACCACATTTCGAAAGCTTCCAAAATTGATTTCTCTGTCAGCTGTCCTAAATGATATTGGGTTTCAACATTAAATATAAAGTCTATGATATCATATGGCACTTGATGGACTAAAAAGTCTATGGCACTTGATCAAATAAAATATATTCTTACCGACATTCCCGTAGGCTGGAAGCAGCTTTTCTTGAAGACATATAAGATATACAATGATGGATCCAAAAATGAATCCTGTCAGGAACATAACAGCCTTGAAGCATCTGTAACCTGTGGATGATAAATAGAACAACGCAATGAGTACAGCACAATGTAGAGGGTAGTTTTATTCATGGAAATATACACATTATCAAGATAATTTGGTGAGAGTAAGCAGCTATCTTATGAGGGCTAATTTCTCACGATTGATTGATACCTAATTTGCTTGAATGATAAGTACATACAAGTATTGAAAACACGCACAAGAAATTTAATTCAAGAATTGTTGATAGGTTTACGGCCAAACTTAGTTAAAAATACTTTTATTACTATTAATCTGTGATGGCACGCAATCAAATAATTATAAACCATTATTTTTGTATTATTTTTATGCAAGTTCAAAAATATAATTTTACCTAAAATTTACTCTTGAATCACTTATAGTAATTTTCACATTTATTTTCTTGTAAAATAACTAAACTATTTTAAAAACTTAAAATTTTGAATTATATGAAAAATATTGTTGCCATCAACTTATTTTTAACCATTGTAGTATGTTTCATTATAAAATACTTTTTTCATATACTGTGTGCATATATCCCATACATTCACCATAGACCCTAAATGTTCCTACCTTTAGCACCATTTATAGCAGATAATTAAAAAATATCACTGCATAAGTTGACCTTGCGTACGTACTTGAATGTTAGAAGGTATCTTGCCACTTTGGCCAGCATATTCCCTGGGTTTATTCGATAGCTAGTTAATTTGATTACTTTTACTATTCATCAATGCATAACAGATCGTAGATAATTTTAATTTTGCGATAGAATATGGTGAAGATAGGACACATATATTTTTAAAGAAAACTGTATAAATTCAATTCCATTCATAAATTCCCATGATTTAGATTGGTGGACTTCATAGGGCTCCCCCCAAAGTTATTCCCGTTTGGAATAGGCAACCGTTCACACACGTTGATATTTTTCTTTATTTCTGCATTATATAGACCGATATAAAGCGTTTTCTCCGATCAATAGTAATCATGGTAATAATTATCGAGAAGAGTCACTATAACTGTCAGAGTCAGTTATAACTGACTGGCAGAAAATGGTGTTTTTGTCCAAATTTCAAGAAGAAATTATTTTAAAATTCAGATCAAAGATAGTATTAGATTTGGAAAAAATATTAAAGGATACAGATTGGCTGATTTCATAGAAGTCTGACGGCGTCACTTTTTGGAATTTTGATAGCTTCATTCTGACGAGAAAATAAAGACCTTCAGTAACTTATTTGTCATAAGCTACGTTGTCGAAACCTAGGTCAGGAAATAAACAATGAGGGTGAAATTGATTAAAAGTATCATTTTTCGTGAGAGTGACAAATGCCCAATATTTCCGAATACTGCTCTTTGCTTCTAGAAAAAAGTTGGAACGAGGTACATGAGTGCCCCTCCCACAACATTCATCCCCGTTCGCCAGATAGCCGATGGGTGACGCCAGTGCGCCGCCACTGTAGCGTGGCGGTGATCACGCGAAACAATAAAGAGCCCTCTACCTCCATCCTCTAGTAAGTCCCTCAATGAGCTTGTCCACCAATTTTTATAAATCATTAATTGCGATGGCGTGAGAAAGATAAAGAGACCCGTATGTTTCCGTTCTTCAATCCGGAGCCCACGTCTGGAGATATACGCGACGAAATATTTACGGACTTATCGCTTTCGCAGATAAGTTAATGACGTCACGGACTCTTGGCCCGCAACTTCTCCGCTACTCCTCGGTCTCGCGCACAGGTCTCTCGGTTCGTTATCGTTATCACTCTTGTGAGCGATTATTTCCCTCAAGGAGCGGTTCTTTCTGAACGCTTTTATGGGCCAAAACTCCAATGAGGTCACGAGCTCATGCAAAGCAGGCGGCAAATACAGCAATTTGTCATTTTTTTAAACTCTTAGTAAATAGCTGAACGAAGAAGACATAGTTTTATCCATAGCTTACCTTAATCTTTCATCTATCCTTCCATTGCGGGTTAAAATAATAGTGAATTGGATACGCGACTTTCAGGATGATCGTGAGGAAAAGTAGTTATTGACGGAATGTGCTCTGTTATTGTTTAAGTGACGTCAGATGTCCCACAAGGAAGCGTAATCGGCCCCCTTTGTGTATTAGAATATAAATGACCTTTGCTCTTGAGTTAGCAGTAAAGCACGTTTATTTTCTGACGACGTTGCCATATATCGCGAAATTAGTGGTCATAATTTCTTCTGAGTCGGTAATCAAGAAATTCAATCATTTATTAACTCGACAAATGGAAACTAACTTTAGAAGTTCTTCTGAGTCGGTTAAAATTCAATCATTTATTAACTCGACAAATGGAAACTAACTTTAGAAGCTTATACTTAGAAGACTAAAAAGAGATTTTTCTAGGCTATCGGTATCCACTTTACGAGATAACCTTACTTCTACAATGATTTTGTGGAGTAATTCAACACTCAAAACTTCTTGCGTAGGTCGTCCAACTATCCCCATGTACATTTGGTAGATGGTGATAATATAAAGGCGAAATATGAAGTGAAGTATCTCGGAAGAACGATAACTTCAAACCTATCGTCCTATAGTGGCGAAAACATACAAGAAATATTTGTGGCAGAGCCCTGAAGAAGATGGGATTCGTTACGCGTGTTGTGGGACGATTGGTGGATGAAAAACAAAAAGAGATGTGCTATTTCGCATTCGTCCGGCCACACCTTGAATATGCAGCGAACACATGGGATCTGGCTCAGATAGTCTTGTTCCGCGAGCTTAGTAAAATACGGAGGCAAGCTGCGCTGCCACGGAAAACTGATACGAGCGAACACAAAGCGTTGCATAGCTTTTAGACGAATTAAGATGGGAGCCGTTAAGAGACTCGGAGGCTATGTGCTATGGTTAGATTGCTTGAACTATTATACGAACATATTTGTTCCAGAGCGACATGGAGAACTTCATTTTAGAGACAGAAACGATTAATTGAGAGATATATTTTCCGAACGGATAGCTATAGGTATTAATTTTTCCACAGAACAATAAAGGACTTTAATAAATACTAGACAGAAGTTAGTAAGCGATTTTTTTTGACGGCTTGTGTCCCAACACCCTCTGCCACACGCCTTTTGTGGTGACTTGCGGGGTAGTATGTAGATATAGATACATCCGAATCTAGCTGCAAAGTATGATTTCGGATCTGTTGAGTTAACGAGCCCTTTGTTTGTCTGGGTGCGCTCAAGTGTATGCACTGCAAGGAAGTTTCTTTATTATTCCGCGTAGGTGGCTCTCGGCGAGACGAGGCTTAGGCGAAAGGGGTTGGGGGGGAGTAAACAGGGCGAGTGGTGGGGATGATCGGGATTGTGTGTGGGTCCTCTTCACGAAGTGTGCGTGTGTGTGTGCGAGATATCGATCTTCAACAGGTCGATGTGATGGCCCTGGGATAACGAGGCGGTAGTTTGCGAAATGGCCTCATGGAGGCAGCACCTACGCGATTCGCGCACCACAACGGCTACTTAGGGGCGGCATCTCTCCATTAGGCTGGAGAGAAAGAGAGAGCTGAGATTACTCCAATGGGAGTGCACCGTAGCTCCATTGGTCCAGCCGACTAGGGTGGAAAGGATGTCGAGTTGTTTAATCCCTGGCAATTTTCGCAAACAATATTTGTACAATAAATATCTACCACTTATTATTTAGTGAATGCATCGTTTAATGTATAAAATACACTCGCAATTTTCACCTTTTAACGTTCCTAACTTTTGGCTATCAAAACCCCATCGATCCATGTTTTAAAATCTCCCTTAGCTCTAACTATCTGACCTCCCAGTTATTCTACCTTATTTTCATCATCTTTTTTATTTCATTTTTATGCATCATTTCCTAATTTTAATAATATATTTGTTGATGAAGCGACTTTATAAAGCCTTTTTTTGTTTTTGGGATATTTACAATAAATAAATAAGTATACCAAAAAATTTAACCGCCCACGGTTTCAATAACTACTTCCGCCATCAAGGTGTATTTTACATTAAAACTCCACAGTATATGATATATCCAGGAATGAGGGTGTGGGGTAGGCCGGCCCTTATTTTTCAGAATTGAGAAAAGTTATGTTTTCCTAGTCTCAAAATGGTCCAAATGAGGTTCATATTCACGTGTAGATTCACGGGGTAGCGCCCTGGGGGGTGGATTGTATTACGACGGACGATATCCCGTAAACGCTTATAGATAGGTCAAAACAAGCAGAAAATCGGCCCTATAGGGCTTTACTTTTACGATTTACATAGAAACAGCACTTTTTCGGCCCCAAAAATCTCAATTGAGGGTACTCAGTACTTAGGGCCCTTGGGGCACGGGTTGCCGTTATTTTAAAGTAACCAAATTTTAACACGTGAATATGAACCTCATTTGGACCATTTTGAGACTAGGAAAACATAACTTTTCTCAATTCTGAAAAATAAGGGCCGGCCTAGTGTGGGGGTGCTATTTCGTAAGGGATTAGGGAAGTTAGGAGGAAGATAAAATAAATAAAAATATATTGGTGATGAAGATCAGACAGCATGGTCAGGGGATTATCGGATGGAAAGGAAACTAGTAATAAAAAAATGATCAAGCTTAAAAAATAACATCAATGAATGACTAAGCCAGGCTTTGAGCGATTTCCGAACGCTCGAAGAAATCCAATCGGCCTATCAGTGATAAAATGGTGTCAAACGGCAGCGTCAGCATGGCTTAAAAGATTAAAATAGAACTAGTGTCTCACACAAAGGGGCATATCGTCGTCTGAATTATTAAAAAAATATCTTTGCTCCGTTATAAACAATTAATAGGATATGGTACTTTTCCGCACAATTTATGTAGGAAAAAAAAACAATTTAAAAATAACGATTTCTGTACCTGAAGATGTCGTCTCTGCGACGAAACCGGTCGTCTTAAATAAATTGTGTGGAAAAGTACCATATCCTTTTAATTGTTTAAAATGGATTTTCACAAAGTTAAGCCTGAAACAATCGCGTTTTGCTCCGTTACTTTGTCTTTGAGCCGCCTGGCTATTTGACCAGTACAACAAGTAACACAGTCACCGCACAAAAATGTATACACTTCTCTCCTGTATATAGGGCCATACCGGTCTTTTGAATTGAATAAAATTCTTCCTCATCGTAAGAGTTCAGTGAATTCTGTAATTGCCTCGGGAGAACCCATCGTCCAAGATGACATGGCGTCGATGAGCATCGAGGTCACGTGACAATAGCACATTTCTGGGAGAATATTTCAACACCTACCTATCGAGGAATCCAAGTGGCTTCATTAGAGTTTTGTGGAAAAATTAGTTATTTTTTGGAGGGCTTCGGCGCCTAACAGCTTCTGAAACTTGAGCACGCCCTTGTAGATGCGAATAGTGTATTGATTGAGTTTATTCAACTTGTTCCGAATGATCTTAAGGATTTTTTTTAATGAGTAATATTTTAATGATGGCTGTCCTCAGGAATAACTTTTTATTTCCTCGTTCGGTTTTCGAAACGAAAACATCCTAAAAGGCAGGCAATTCTCCCAACATGCACCACGGCGTTGCATATACGGCAGGATATAGACAAGATTGGATTTCCTCGCGCAGCTACAAAACAGGTTTAGATTAAAATCCTAATCCTAATATTGGTTTACTGTAGCCCTATATCTCTAAATTTATAAATCCAGGTCCTTTGGTTCCTTGACGTTATTGTTCCTCGTGTCCTTTTTCTGTCCCAAATATTTATCTCTTGGCTGGCCTCGTGTACATATTGGTTTTCCAAGAGAGAGTTTGCGGAATCCCGAAAGCTGCAGTTTGGATACGCACCACCCAGGGCGCGGAAATATGTGATTGCCAAAACCGTAAAATGTAGGAAAGGGCTAAAAGCCCTAATTTTGCAAGCAGTTCTAATCATCATCGTCATCTCTTTATCTTCTTCGGTGGACTTTTCCTTCAATTTTTCCTGCCATTATATTCCTCACGCCATTCCTGTATCTTATAACATAACCTATACATCGGGTCCTTCTCTATCACACCGTTCTAACATGATATACCTATACTTAAAACTAACGCGATGAACCTAAGTATAAGTACAAGACGTTAGCACGGTATCTTTACTTCGGTACATTACGTTTCCCATCTTATACGTCCATTTGATCTTCAATACCTGCCACCAGCTTCAGGCTCAAAGGCTTCTGTTCCTTTCTGGATGATGAGACATGACCGCTTCATCATCATTAAAAAGGCTGATAATTCGTCCAAAATGCTACTACAAATAAAATTAATTTCCAGTAGACTAAAACGATGTCAACCGATACTGCGATATGTGTGTCAATGGGTACTATTTAGTAGATACGATATGAAAAACGTAGCAAGCTCTGTGGATTTTCTTGATTAACTGTATTATTGAATTGGTGAATATTATCGCAAAATATGGGGTGAGGGTAAATTTTCCCTAATTTTATTGACTATCTTAAATTATATTTCTCTCGATCCAATGTCTTTATTCCCACCTGGGATAAATTTTTATTTTCTCGCGATTAGCGTAGTTCTACTTTATTCTGATGCGAGTGCTAAACTCTAAGACCCCACACTCTCAAAATTGGTTCTTTGGATTGTAAAGAGTATGAAATAAAATCCGGAGAAGATTGAATTATATAGGAATCTTTAATATTTCATTCAGGGACGTATTTTCAATCATTGCCTCAAAGGAGCCGATTGCTTGCCTTTTTTTTACATTTTGTTACGTGCTTTTTATAACGGGGCACACAAGCAATGTGAGAGCGGAACTACGGACGGAATTTTCTTTTCTTTTCCGTCCTCATTCTCCGCATTTTACTGAATAATGAATTGAAGTGAAAAAGGGCGTGCTTAGCTTTTTCAATGGAGCAGTCGGCGGCCAGCGAGCTTTGAATCAGCGCTCAGCGATCCATTGATATCATCTCGAGAAAATTCTCATTCCCACAATACTACTCCTCTCATATTACACGCTTTTTCCTTCAAAAAACATTATGATATAATGAACTCCTTTCCCGGTAAAGTGTTTTCCATACGTTCACGAAATTGGCCTAAAAATTAAGCTGAGAAAAATACATCTTTTTTTTACGAATAATAGCGACATTATTTTATACTATTTTTTTTACCGACATTTCTCTTCTATTAAACCATATTCTTTCGCACTACCGCAAAGTTACCATCTTTAATGATTTTTTTTGACGGCGGGATTTAATTTATTTTAGAATTAATAATTGTCATTAATCCCTCTGAAAGAGTATTTGGAATTAAAAAAATATATCGTTCCACTCGAATACAAGGTAAATGGAAAAAGTGATAGAAATTCACGAGATTCGGACCTATTACATTGTATTTATTGCAATTCGTTCAGAACACATGGATCATTTAATGAATAATTTGCACAGCAATCGGCCGTCACTGGCAGTAACCACGACGTTTGTTCTCCGAAATGGTTTAAACCTCAGAGTAAACACAAACTAGAGCGTTTAATCAATATTGAAATGGTATAAACCCTGATGACTAGATTCTTGATGGGTCTGATTAAGACGATAGCGTTCGTTTGAATGTTTTTTTCCGATGAAAGATTTCATTTTTATTTATTTAAATGTCCACCAAGAAGTAAAATTATCAGGCTTTTAATATGACTCTTTTTAAAAGAACTTCCTTTGAGAACTACCGAAAAACCTAGAGCAATCTCGTACATGTTTACTCCAGAAGATTCAGCAAGCAGCATCCGCGGCGCGATCTGGTGGCCGGAGGCGCAACTGGGGGTCGACGCACGCCCTCCGATGCGCGTTTTTTTGTTTGCTCGATGGGATTCGAGGGAGGAGCACCATCGATTGAACAGTCGATTCACAGCGACGCGACGGCCGGCAGAGCGGCAACAATTTGGACTCCACACTGACGTTATTTCAGAAGCATAGCAGGGGTTCTGCCAACACGCAATATTCTGCAAACGACTAGGGGATTTTGACTCTTATATCGGCCGTGAATGCTTTAGTTTCTCTGTTCATGAAAGCCCGGGTTTGTTAAACAGATCTTTGAAATTGCAGTGCAAATCAAATTAACGCTGTTCAGAGTATAAAACTGATGTATGAATTATTACTCGCTAAGCGATTCAATTCGGAGTTGGTTTCGATAGGTGAGAGTTAAGTTTACCTCGGAATAAGAAACGGGCCAGCGACTGTCACTTATTCATGGTTGGGGGCTAATCCCTCTTCTTGAGCCCACTCACACTTACAGGATTTAGGCAAAATGTTTATTTCTCTCCTCCTCGCACCTAATCCCACCTCTATTTTTAATGACACGCGTGCTTTCTTACACCCGGCCCATTCTCTTCTTCTGCCGCTTGGCGTTCCCGTTTCCCTGTTTTTTTTTACCAGACTCGTTCTTCTACAGCTATTACTAGAGTTCTCCTTCCACCCCTGATTTTTCCGTATCTCTTTATTTGTAGGTTTTATCAGTCTCTCCTCTGTACGACTTGTTTCCCCCCCCACTTCCTCAAACTTGTCAAATCTTCCTTCCACGTGCTCTCGCTCATGATATAAATTACGTAAAGTTTAAATAAAAGTTTCTCACGATAGGCAGCACTTATTGAAGTGTCACTATTTCTTCACAAATATACCCGAATGTTGGTTTGTATTGGTGAGGATAGCGTTCACCACATACTAAGCCATGGATTTGTGAATTTTCACAAATTCAGGGTGTGTTATCAGTGTTTCCACAAAGGCAATCTCGCAATTCCAGGATTTTTGATTTGGGGTGCCGAAAGGTTTCAATGTGGATATGGATCTGAGACCCATCGGTCAGCAGTCAGGCACTCTAACTGCGTGGTCACCATCCTCCTCAGCATGGAATAAAATAACTTGAAACAATTTCTTTTAATGATTATAGTCAATGACTTGAAACTGGATTTCAGATGCAGTACAGCGCAAATAATAACGTGACGATCATGATACCACAATATACAATTTTCTCCAGTGTTCATCCTTTCCCACCAGCCATATTTCACAATCCCTTCACTTGTAGGTCCCTCACCAGTAGCGGATACAGAAAAAACTCGAGGGGGGGCGCAAAAAATATCTTGAGTTACCTTTACTTTTATCCTAATAAAAAATAATCAAGTCACGTGCAGAGTTTAAGAAAATTTTAGTTAAATTTATGACACACGTATACAAGACAATGCCATCTTATGTTATAAAAAAGTTATAATTGTGCTCCTGGAATGTTTGGCAATACGGGCGGGCCCGCAGAGGGGGGTTTTTAATTTATACGATTATTACGAGACGGGGGGTAATTAATACGATTTTTAATACGGTTATCATTACGTCCGTTTAATTTTGTGTATTAAGGAGCCCCAATAATTTAATTTAATATAAAAACTTTCATATCAAAGTAAAGAGATTATTTTCTTCATTAACTGTTGTATTTCGTTTTTAATCTCAAATATGAGAAGTCCTGTGAGACCATTGTTACCCCCCCTCCTCCAAAAAAATCCTCGATCCGCCCCTGAACTCAGACAGAATTTAAGCTATTACAAATAATGTAATAAGCCAATCAGCATTCTTCCAAACCTCAAAGGAAAATTCCAAAACCTCCATTCTTCCGGTGCTACCGCGTCTGGTTGTTTGTTGATGACAACAGTTTCGCTAGCACTGCTGCTGGCGTCTTCAGGTCGAAGATGCCGGTCCACCGAGCAGACTTTCTGATGCGCCGAAGGCGCATGAAAAATTGTCCCGGTAGCCAATGGCCACCACTACCAATGTATCCAAAAAATAATAAATATAAAAATGACGGATGTTTGCGTTGCTTGTGTAGTGTGATGTTTGTGAGAAGAGGAAGCTTAAAATCTAATTGATTGTTTGTAAAATTGCACGACTAAAACTAAAAACAATTAAAAACAAAACAATAGAGAAAAAAGTAACTTTCACAACAATATTTTTGTGTTTTAATTGCCAAAATGGCTTTTTAAATTTTTTTTGGTGTTTAGATTGAAGTCCTTTTCATTTTTCTATTCTGTAATTTCTTTGTGTGGATTTTCTAAGTTTTGTAGATTTTTTTTTTATTTTCTAACATATCTTATTGGTTTTTTTAAAGGATTTTAAATGTTTCTTATTAAAAAAACGTAACGCAAGAAGGAAAGACATCGGAAAGACTCATAGTCGAGTGATATGCTTAGGCAGTGTAAGTGTAGTTGGTAGATTTTCGTCGTAATTCCAGATATTGATAAGTAGTGTATTCTGTGTAGCTGTTAGTCGAGAGCCCATGCGTTTGGCTTGATTAGATAATGCCGGTCCACGATTTTTGTCCTCCTTATATAGGGGATCATTCCCGCCATTTGAGGCTGCTGCCTTCTCATTGGTCCTTTTGATTAGTCTCCTCCAATTGGCATCCAAGTGGTAGCCATCGTTTGGAACCTCGACACCGCGGAAACCGACGCAGTCACACTCAAAGGAAAATTGATAGGGAGAGAACACTTGGTTAAAGGTTTACTCAGGCTCCCTGCGCCCCCCATCTGCCTCTCACCAGGCGCAACAACATTCAAATCCCGGAATTAGATGAGAGTTTTCACAGACTGCCCAATCTCTGGTTGATTTCTTCGTGGTCAACCCCTTCAATATGTACTAGAAATAATTTCTTTGGAGCATTTCCTTTTATATTTGTGAACGGCTGATTCCCTAACACCCACCGCCATAGGCCTATTGAGACGGCTTGCGTGGCAGGTTGTAGATGTTAATGTTTGAGGGAAAATCGAATACCTATCATTATGGTATGGTATTTGGAGGAGGCGACCGACAGCTGAGGTCATTTGCGCCATGAGGGAAGGGTATGGAAGGAAGGGTGGAGAGAAACTTGGCATCGGCATTAGCCTGCTCTTGACGAAAGGCGCCAAAGGGACCACGGCTTAACGTCCCATCCGACGGACGGAGTGTTGCGCTTGAAACGTCCTCCACACAACACTCAAGCAGGGATCGGGCAGTCTCTGAAAATTCTCAGCCACTGCCGGGATTTGAACCCGAGCCCGCCGGGTGGGAAGCCAACACTCTAGCCACCACACCAACCCAAACCCCCACCTTTCCATATCCGTGAGATAAAATACTTATTATAGTTATTTTATCATTATGGTCAGGCTTGGACGTGTTGATTCCGTTGTCTCGCAGGTACTTGCGTGTCTGAAGCTCAGACTCTGTACCGGATGATGTTGAGCAGCATCTAAAGCTTTATTTTTTGCTTTTCATTCACACTCGAAATTTAATGAGTTTCGAATATTATTCTCTCCCTGTAACACAGAAATATGCTTGTTCCAAATTGTTCAATTAGCTTAAGCTATGCACGTAAACTTTGAGCCTCTAGCGGCTCCTAACCTGACGAGCAAAACTAAATAACGATGGCTGTTTGCTCGCAAAAGTTTCAGACGAATCACTCAGCTTTTCTATGTATTCTGTTACGTTTCCGGATTAAGTCTTTCTGCGCCGGAACCAATGCGCTTGCCGCGTATTCGGAGTTGGGCATGAAGAGTGTGAAGTGGTAATTTTCCAATTTTCTGCCACCTTTTCGTCCGAGAACTTTTACACGACACGCTTGACGAATCGTAACTTCTTACGGGCTCTTCCTTAAAAGTATTTCTCACATAAAATTACCGCGAAAGGATTGAAGCAATCGTAGCTCTAATTATTTGATTCAAGAAGTTTAAAACGAACAGCTCTCAAAGGTCTGGCTACACGGTACTTCAACATGTACGATTTAATGTCCGTTTGCGAGATTGATTTTCGTGGACAGAAATGGAACCAGTAAAAATGCATGAATCAAATTAGAACAGGTTCTATTTTCTGTTCATGCGTTAGCACAAGTTGGATGGTTACACGGAGCATTTTCGCGTTCATACATTCAGACATTAGCTCGTACGTGTTAATGTATCCCGTAACCAGGCCTTTAGAAAAGAAAACCGGACATGCAAAAGTGATTCGTCCTTCTAAGTGAGCTTGAGCTGTGGGGGAAGGCAGCTAGAGATGTATTGGATGAAAAAGAGAGGATGCGAATTAAGGACAAATCTCCATCGCCAGCGTCATCCTCAAAGGACATATACACCTCTAAATTAAAAATCAACAGATTTAGGCGTTACTTGGTGGAACGATAAGATATTCATGGTTAAATAAAAACACAGTACTATTCCACAACCTTATATTTTTGCAGTCTACTAGTTTCAACGTTTACAACGTCATTATCAAGACCGACGACCGAAGTCTAGATAATGACGTTGTAAACGTTGAAACTAGTAGACTGCAAAAATATAAGGTTGTGGAATAGTACTGTGTTTTTATTTAACCATGAATACCTCTAAATTAGTTCAAAATGGTAGATTCGCTACCAGGGCCGTATCCAGGATTTTGTTATCCAGGATAGGATAACCCGTAATACAAAACGAACGCAATGATAATGGGACCGTATTAAAAATCTTGCATATTTTATAAGGGTCTGGGGGCGGGGCACGTGCCCCCGTGTCCTGCTTATGCTCGCTACTGCGCGATTCAAAACCAATACTTCTCGTTTTTTTTATTAAAAATGTTTTACAATCAAAGACGATATCCACGAAAGTTTAAAAGCTAACCGCAAATGTCTCAAAGAGTATGAATTATGCCAACCTTCCAATTTTAATTTAGCATTCTTTCGAGGTATTCTACCCAACAGTAGCGCCATTTTCATGAAACTAAGACGATTTGAATTAAATTACTGAATTCATTTGCTGTACACTAAAACATTTATAACTAAAATTAATTGTTCACGATTTTTATGGTATCTTAAAAATTTTATCATTCTTCTCAGAACGGCGTTCGTGTTCTAGCATTAACTAACATATTCCTCATGCTTAGATAAGTATCCCCATATTAGTGTTGTAATTATGGAAATAAATGTAACTTGCGCATTTCACTTTATCTATTTTAAGATGAAAAAAAGTATAACAACCCCTATCGTGTAATAATTAAAACTCATGAAGTGCAAATCGAAAATTTTATTTCCATCATGAACAATTTTCACAAATTACCCCGAGTACCCCGGAAATCGTTATATTTATTTGTATTGTAGTTTAATTGGAGGGCTGAGAAACAATTTCTGTAAGTCATCTTTTGTTGATTTTGAGATATCCATGGCTACCGACTCCAAAATAGTCTATCTACCCATAAACACAATTTTATAAGAGATACTTACACTTGGAACCGCCAGGTAGGAGCACAGACTGGGAGCCCTCATTACAGTTCCATTGGTTCCAACTTTTTTGCGAATCATGGTGAAGTGACTTACACCATTGAGTATCCTAGCAGATGACACTGATTGCTGAATCACCAAATTACATAATGAAACCCAGTGGTGAAGTACTGTAAAATCTTTTGATGTGGTGAAACCGATGAAGATTAGGATTATAATCCTGAGAACAATGACCAACGGAAAGGTTAAATCATTGAAGAAAATTGGTTTTTGACTCACAGAAATATGTTTCTAAACCCTCAAATTACAGATACCGTAAGTTTAAACAAGAAACGGCCTACGAAATTGTTTAAAAATGAGGATTATAAAATGCGATATTCGGAGAATACATAGCGGCAAAGCCAATCTTTTTCTGGTGGTCAGTCGACGAATAACAAAAATGGAATATATATTTCGAAATTTTCGTATAAATGACACGCACTTGGTTTCTTTCACGAGCTTCCTTAATAAATCTCAATCGATCGCGCGCTGTGCCGGATGCTGTGTCGCCGCACCCTGATGGAAACAAGGGTGTAGACTGAGTCAGTGCGCCGGTGCGTCCCCCACCCCCTCTCGCCTCACCCATCCCCCCCCAACAATACCCCGTGAGAAGGGCCACTCCCTACGCAATCAATCCAACCCTCGGATGCCCTGTTGAATGGGACGATGCTCTACGTAAGGAATTCGTCCACTCCATAGGACGTCTTTCGGTGCTTCCACAACTAATTGCGGAGTTTTCAGGCACTTTTTCATTTTATTTATTTATTTAGCAAGTTGCACACATACAGCGTATTTGTCAGTTTACAGTGGCACAACACAAAACACATAAAAAGGTACAAACTCTAATATAATCTAAATCAATAATAATGCATTAAATGGAATGATGTTGGCCTCAAGAATTTATATTCAGATGGCAAAGAGCTCTGATGATAAAAGTGTTGCTAGTAAAAGAGAACGAGCCAATGCGTAAAATCGTTTGTGGCTTGATTTGGTGGAAGTTCGATATATCCACGATGAAAGAACACAAATGGTAATTTCCACACATTTTAATTTCAAAACTCAACAACCGACCGAGTTTTCAACACTTCGTGTCATTTTCAAGAAATGGCACGAAGTATTGAGAGTGTTGTTTCTCCTCACCTTCGTTTTAATCTCTCACAACCCGATGACTACATTAATTTTAATCGTTATAAATTTTAAGTATTTAAAGAGTTTTTTTAAATTTTCAGACTTTCGTATTTCTCATAAAATTACTGTTAAAATTGCACCCGATTAATCCAAAGAGATAATTTTCCGGTGCCTGAGATATTCTTATTCTTTTTGTAAAGTTTGGCCAACGATTTTCGCATACTCTTGTGATTTAAAATCGTTATTTAAAAGATTTTCGACGTTTTTAAAGGCGATCGTAAAGATGTTTTTCTACACGTATCGGTTGACTTATACGAGTGAAATACTAACTGACATATTTCTTCGTACTGAGTCCAAAAAATTCCATTCTAAGCTAAGAATAGACGCAAATACGTGCGAGTTCTGCTCAAACATTATTTATAACATCTTAGTGAACGAAATAAATTTTTATTCGAAATTAATCAAGTATGCATTTCCACACCAAAGTCCTTACATATTTGTACGTGTACTATTTTTTTGGCTTCGCTATGGGATTTTATTTTCTTCTAAAGTGTCATTGAAACATTTAGGGATAAAATTTGAAAAAAACTATAATTTTCCGCTTCTTCGTCTTATAAAAGGCGAAATGTGAAGCCATATATGGTTTCTATGTAAACTGATCTTCCTCTTTATCATTCATAAATTCCATGCATCAAAGCAATTTTTTTAAAGCTTGGTGTGAGAAAATATTTCTTTAGTCGTAAAAATAAAAACTTGGCCAATCCATTTCTTCTTCGCAGTTCCCTTCAAAATACTTCTTTCTTCCCAATCACTTCAAAACCTCTTCTCTAAAAACTTTATCTTTCCATCTAACCCTCTCCATTCGTTATGAAATGCATATTTCAAGGCTTTCCAAGTTCGTGTGTATCTCCTTTCTTCTAACTCCCGTGTCAATCATCTCTGGAATAGTTGAGTTGAACTACTAATTGGCCTAAGTGAATAATACCTAAGATAAAAAATCAAAATGACATTTAAAGTTGCTAGGAAAAATACCTTTCTTCGAAACTGGTTTTTGATTAACGTTGACAATCATCCATTGGGAGATGATTGCGTAAGATAATCCGTTGATGGTTGCCAAGAACAATCAAAAAACCGATCTCGGAGATATTTTCCTACCAGCTTTTATTAGCATTTGGATTTCCTTTCTTCATACCAATCATCTCTGGGATATAATTTTAATTTTATGGTACTCGCGATATATTATTTTGCAGCGAATACCTTCTCCGCCTCTTGATTTATGTATCCTTTAAAATATCTTGATTTTGTCAAATAAGCTATGAAATGTAAGTTTTGTACCCTCATATGATTCTTTCCATGAACCCCTGAAGATGGAATTAATTTCCAAAAGTTTGGAAAAGCTCTTTTAATCATCCAAACTGATGACCTACACACGATATTATTATTAGATATATAACATGATTAAAAGAGTTCCTTCTATGCAGGGAAAATCAACACCAATAGGCCAACTTTGGCAGAATTGGAATCCAAATATAACTTAGTATACACTATGTACAAACTAAAATACCGACCCCAGGACGTACTTACGAGCCGGAACGTATCTACATAAGTAGTTTAATTGCGCACGAACGCCGAAGCGGTCGTCAATGAGCTATAAAAAAGCGGATCGCTTGGCGCTAATGTTGTATTGAAGCATGAAGTGTGTTCAGAAAATAACGGAATTTTTTGCATTCTGAAAAAAATTATTTCTTCGTAGTAGATCAACAGTGTCAACTTCAAAATAGTCTCAGTAGATATTACGCACTTGTGCCAATGCATCTCGAAACACTTTTCAAATTCGATCTTTGGGATAGCCTTCAGCTCTTCCAGCGATTTCTTTCAATGCCATCTATGCATGTGAAACGATGGCCCTTAAAGCTTCTCTTTAATTACGGATATAGGAAAAAGTCACAGGTAGCCATGCCTGGAAAATATGGAGACAGGGGCATCGTTACAGCATTTTTTGTCAAAAATTCACGAACAAGCAATGAAGTTGAGCCCGCAAATTTTCAATTAATTTTATGCTTTTTCGATGACACATGGTAACTACTTGCCCCATGGGTACTCATGAGATAGTTTTAAGGATGTGGAAGTTGTCTGAACTAAATGAAAAGGAAATTAAATGTGTGCCATGCTCCCGGCCCAATTCCCGTGAAGTTAGCGATGGATTTGAGGTCGGCGAAATCCCAATGTTCACATGAAAACCTGCCGTTGGAGCGCAAGTTCGCAAGTAAATCAGTACGGACATAGTGAGAGCGATAGTTCATGCGAGAACAAATTTGCATTAGTGAAAGCCAACATTAAACTTGCATCAGTGGTAGATCTATAGGGGGGACAAGGAAGCTATAGCCCCCCTTTGGGTATCCAATTTACACTAGAAAGAATGGTAATTTTGTTCGGACCCCAACTACTAATGGGAAGTTACCCCCAACTTAGCCCCCCCCCCCTTGTCTCTATCCTAGATCCGCCACTGGCTTGAATTAATATCAGCAATATGATAATATACCTTATTCTTAAAGTACTTGGAGTAGTAATTCCTAGTCTCCGAGGTCCATTAAATCAGCGATGTCCATAAAATACTTGCCCTAAGTTGAAAATGAGGACAGATAACTGTAAGTTGGGGCACAGCAAATGGTACACAAATAAATGTACCTTTCTGCTCAAACAATAAATGTAAAAATATACCTGGCACAATTCTCTTGGTAATAAAAACCAAAATGTTATAGAAACATAACATTTTACTCAGTACATAATGAGAACATGTAATACGCAGGAGGAAGAGAAAAATCAGACAAAACTTTCCCAAATAATTTTTATCAGTATACCATCAAAATAAGTTAAATGTATTGACGTAATTGCTTACTGAGGTAATTATTTAACAGTTTTTCTTTGAAAATAGTGAATGAGAATTCTGGTAGAGGACAAAACAAAAAAAATCAAAACAAAGAAAAATCGCATTATTATTTAAGAATTATTATTATTATTTGAAAGTTACGTTACAGAGAATGTGAATGATAAAATCCTCACATTATTAGGTTAACAATGTTCCTATTTGAACGTAGCGCCATTTTCACATAAGTGAATTGTCCTCAAAACATTGCATTCATTTGCTGCGAAGGCAATAAAGTACTACGTATACGTACCTTTTATGTGTACATTTTATTTGTATCGGCTTTATTATGGTATTAGGAGTACTGTGGCAGGTTTTCGTCAGGGTGGCATTCATTTCAAAGATGGAATTAACATTTTCGATGAATACTGACTTAAAAACCTGTGTAAAATGCCTGTTTTCAACTGTAAATTCCATAACTTTATAGCGCGCAGAGACAATATTTTGTGGGTGTCAACAGAAGAAGTACAAGTTACTAGAACACATTTTGATACTTTGATGAAAACGATAACAGTGGGGAAAACAGTACTTGCTCCGTAATAGCATTTACTTCCCGTGTAATCGACGCGTTAGCTGAACAGAATGATTGGTCTTTTCCTCTGGCTTCGCGTGGAGGGAAACGACGCTGCAAAAAAAAGAACGCCTTCCAGAGGGTTTTCAAGAACGCCTGATGCTGAGCTGTCCTCGTGTCTCTGTTATGGCTTCTTCCCGCGTGTTCGCTGAGCAAAGGTGTTTGAACTTCTTTTCTCGCGCAGGAAAGGAAAATCTCAGAGGAAGCAATGAGCCTTGGTAATCATCCACCCCAGTGAATCCGTTGGAGGTTTCACTCACCGCTGCATTAAGGTCTTAACGTAAATAGACCAGTCGAAACTTAGGCAGGTACTTCATATGAGGGGACCATAGCTTGCGTTATTCATACAGTTTAGATTGTCTGATATGCTGCTAGGTCAAGTGTTGATGTAAATAAATGTTGTAAATATCCAGTGTTGCAATTCCGATCGTACGATTCTTAACTATGGTTCCCGCTTTAGGGTCTGTATTAATTTTTGGGGACGGGGTTTCCTGAAAGGAGGGAAATTCGATGGATTAGGGTTACATGTCCAGAATAGAACAGAATCCCCCAGGAAACACTCGATACTAGTGATACTAATGCTCAATATTTAAGGCTGGTTTTGCACTCCTCAACCATTGGAACTACATCTTTAATCCTTAGAGACTGTTTTCGCGCTAAAGGAGAGGCGAAAAACTAAGAAAAGTCAACATCAAATGAAACATTAGTGGACTGTATTGTAAATGCAAATTAAATGCACGAGTTGACTCGAAAAAGCCACAAGAGCATCTGAAAATCTGCACTCATTGGTCACCAACAGCAACAGACAAACAAAACTCAACGCAAAAGAAAAGTTCGCTCCAAAATTTTAGTACGTTGTTTCCTCAGCTACCCGAGTAAGGAAGCAATCCCCTGCTTTCAGCTTCCGTGAACATGGAGAGGGCATATAATGACGTCGGATGGAATAAAAAGGATGTCTAATACGTCTACGGGGATAGTATAATTAGTATGAGAACAGAAATAAACCTCTCAATCAATCGCGACATCCTGAATTGTAGTATCTGTAGAGACAATGATCAACGTGAGGAAACCCCTATGTACAGCTTTCGTGAACCTGGAGAAGGAATTAAATAACGTCAAATGGAGTAAAGAGGTTGTCGTATGCATCAAGGGCGATATAGTTTGTCCAAACACGGTAGGCGGGTAAGGGATCAAGGCACCTCTCGAGAGCCCAACACTAGCCGCGTACCCTCCGCCACACAATAGCAGGGGTCTGGACAACCGCCTGATTCACTAATCGCACTCCATTCCGGCAAAATATCGCATACTACTGAGCGTAATTTGTAATTTTTATTATATTTTTGATTTCTACGTGTGGTTTCATGAAAAAAGAGTCTAAACACGATGGAGTTATGCCAAATAGTCGTGTAGCACTTATTGCTAGTGTGACACTTTCAAAAAAAAGCAAAATACAATTTTTTCGCAACCACTACGAGTTACATAACTAATTGATACAAATCCGCCGTGTTTACTCTATTTTTCATGAAATCACACGTAGAAATAAAAAATGAAATAAAAAATTACAAATTAAGCTTACTTTAATGAGACATTTTTTCGGAATGGATTGCCATTCGTGAATCATTGTAGCGCAAGAGGTCGACCCGACCCCGGCTATTGTATGGCGGACGGATTTGGAGAGACTGTAATATAATTAGTCTCGGAACAGAAATAAACATCCCAATCAATCGCGACATCCTGAATTGGAGTTTCCGACGCGGACGTGTCGCTTGGATCCGGAGAGGCGCCTTCGGTTATCCTGATAACATGCGTGCAGGGGAGGGGGGGGTCGAGGGGAGGGCGTGGAGGGGAAGGAGGGGAAAGAGCGATCAATGTGTTCCGTCTGGCCGCTCTGCGAATCGGAAGAATCTTTTGAATTCATTTCGGCACTGAGAAAGAGACGCGCTTCGCGCAAGCACATCACTGTTAACCAGTAGATTATACTGTTGCTGAAAAAATTAATACAATGGATTATTTTTCGGTCGCAAGCGAAATATTCCGAAAACATCCTCATTGTAAACATAGATTGGGTGAAAATATGATATGAGAATCAAAATTTATTTTTCTATCCCAGGGGCCTTCAACCTTTTTTTAATGCTTGGGCCAAAAATCGCTTTCACATCGTCCGGAAGGCCACGATGCTCCATGTCACTATAACATCACATCAATACAATTAAAAAAACATATAATCTCAAAGTGCAATAATCATTATTCGTTAAAAAGTTGGCTCCTTTGCCCCCCCTCTCCCCCAAAGATCCGCCACTGCAGTCCCAAGCACCCTAGAGGTGGCTCGCAGTGAATTATGTAGATGTAGATTCATTCATCCTGATGACGACGATCGAATCATCCGTTGAAACGTTCGTGATTACGGCTAATTAAAATGGTGAAAATCCCGAGAAGAATTCACGCATTTAATTACATCATTTTTTATTCATACCCGTATCTATCCCCTCCGTTTAGAAGTATCCTCTCCTCGCCCGCCATGTTCAGCACTTTCTCGTTCTTCTTTCTCTCACTACGCTACATCATCTTCTCCATTTTCCTGTACACCTACATTTCAAACGCCTCCTGTATTTTATCATCCTTTCTTCTAGGTCCACCACGTTTCGGTGACATAAAGTGCTAGATTTTAGATGAGACTCTTCACTAGCCTATTCCTTTCACAAATCAGCAAGAATGGAAACCGCAATAACGGAATCATTGATTTTCCCACGCGAAGAAATAATATGCTCTTGTAATGGAGTTAGCAGCTATTTTGAGATTTAACTATGCAGCACGCTTTCTCATGCACGTCAAGAAACAGTAGCGGCAGCGTTAGAACTCACAAATAGTTTGGATGACTTTTAGAGTAGCCTACTAACTTACGTACTCCTTAATACAAGTTTCTTAACTTTCTTATTATTTCTAACAGCATGTTTTGTGTTTTATACCTTTATTGGCAGATTACGTCAATGAGCAGTTGCCAATTTTTGCCTTTGCGTGAATGAAGTGGCATACAATTCTAGTATTCCCAACCTTTTTTTATACCGTGTGGCTGTGCATGCGGGAATCCTATTGCATGCTGGTGATTGATCACCCCCTCCCCAACACCCTAGAGATGGGTCACAGGGTATTACGTAGATGTAGATGTGGTACAATTTTGGAAGCAATCGATTAAGCAGTTTTATAGGTTATCTCTAGCAAAGGAAATCCTCCATCTGTTGATGTAGTTACACAAATTTACTTCGGTAACGTAAATAATGAATTCAGTAATTTCCCATATTTACAGAATCATGAGTGACAACATGCTGTAGGCAGATTTGCGGTTATAATTCGCTCCTCGGAAATTAAAGTTCACTATCACGCGATGCCTCGTTTATGTAGATTCTTCTACCGTGAGATTGAGTGCGTCACTCTTTTGCCACGGGATAGTAAGAATCTTTCGAATCGTAAGACCCGTAAGGCGGAAGAAACAATCAGTGCTATCTATGCTTTGAGGATCTTTAAACCATCGAGCGTGAAATATTATAAATATGGGAATGTTCCCACTGTGGTGATGTTAATCAGCCACTTGTTTCATTATTTAAATAAAATCCCATCCCATTTATTCAGAGGATACTTTCTACCGCGAATCATTGTTTCCCGAGATTTCTCACTTTCATCCATGTCCTGGTTATATTCACCAACTATTTTTCTCTCTTCTTGTTTTACGTTGGTGAAATTTTAGAAACTTAATGAACTGTTAAAACCAGTGGCGTAGCTAGGGGACTCGCCACATCAGGCCATCTCATACCCCCAAAGCATATTCCTAATTAGGCCGCTGGCAGTGGCGCCGACTCCATGGAGCCTGAGGGGGCCCAAGCCCCCTCGAAAATGCGTTATGGGTGTGAGGAAAAAATGTATCAGGCTTGTTAATTTTCCCCGGAGTGTCCAGATATCGAGATTCGAGCTATCAGGGTTCTAATGTTGATCAGATGACTCTTCTAAAATGCTTAAAAAACTTAAAACTCACTATTTATAAAATTTCCCGGTGCAATATCCCCGGTTTGCGCCCCCCCAATATTTTTTGTTAGTCGGCATACCTGGCCGATGGCTAAAACAATCGTCACCGGTCTCGGTGACGGCTGGGTACAATCCTAGCCTGCCAAATCCTGCCTGGTCGCGGGGTCGAGTCCCGCCTGGATAGCTTGCCCAAATGGACGCTTGCGACAGTCCATTGTGATTTATTGTAGTCCTCAAATATAAAGCCTTAATAGTAATATTTACCGGGTGATGTATATAAATATATTAGAAGGTCCAATTAAGAGTTGGAATAACGGCGACTCCTAAACCGTAAAGCCTGATTCACACGTTCATTTTTTTACATCCCTACCAAGGGACAGCTACAGAGATCGCTCCAATGATGGCAGGAAAAAAAATGACAGAGCGTTTCACACGATCATTTTCGTACGTTGGCTCGAGGGATAGAGATCCCATTGACTTTTTCCATTACTCGGTGCGTCCCTTTTTCCGTCGCTGAAACCATCGATGGCACCGCCTTCAATTCAAACAGAACGCACGGTCGCTAACAGCGATTGTAACGCCACGCTTAGCTTTCTATTGAATGACAGTTTTATAAGCGGAAAGTGACGGAAAAAGCGATTGGAAAAAGGGACGGTGGGAATGATCGCGTGGTTCAGAAAATGATGGGTCGAGCGATCACTGTTCTGTTCCCTGAAAATCTATATCTGGAGCTATCATTCCGAGGGACGGAATAAAAGGATCTTTTCATTCAGGCTTAGTATATGAAGGTTGATTCCACATTTGTGTTCATCAGGCCATCACGTCTCGTGATGCGGCAGACTAAGTGGTACCGGCCTGGCCAACCGGCCCCCGGTGGTATCATCAAGTATCAGGTGACTTCGTGAACGATTTTGATGGACCGGAACGGGACATGTACGGATGCTTGAACCAAGTCAGAACAGGTTCTATTTTCTTGCATTTCACACAAGTTACACGGTGCATTATCGTGTTCATCCGCGCGTTCATACATTTAGACATTAACTCGTACGTGTTAATGCACCCTGTAAACAGGCCTGGTTACACACACGTACGTGATACAGTAACGCATAAAAGTTGGAGAATCTGAGCTTTTCCCGGTGAATAGCATGGATGAAATTTTCTCGGGTTTCCAAATGGGTCAGGGTCTGCATGGTGTCGGCCGACGTTTCATTGGGAGACTTCCCCAGCATCCTAAGGGTTGATCTGCCATGCCTGTCCGTCAGCCCTGAGTATGTAGGGAAATTCTCCCAACGAAACGCTGGCCTACACCATGCAGAGCCTGACCCGGTTGGAAACCCGAGTAGCTTTCATCCACACGTACAAGTTAATTTCTGTTTGCGTGAACGACTTTTATGGACCGGAACGGAACATGTACGAATGAATGAACCAAATTAGAAGGGGTTCCTTTTTCCGTTCAAGTTGGGTGGTAAAACAATGCATTTTCTTGTTCATTCACGTGTTCATAGATTTAGGCATCAACTCGTACGGGTTAATGCACCTGTAACCAGTCATTTAGAGTTTGCAGAAGGCTTCCATTTTTTCCCACTCTCCTTAGAAACTTATTTCTCACTTGTTCGTCCCTTTCCGCTCCGGTATTCAAGATCAGGAGAAGCCTCGGCCATGAGTTTTCTCCCCCCTGTAGGAAACCCTCGCGAGGGGGTTGCAGCTGTGACTAGGGGTTCGGAAGCTTCAGGTGAGCAAAAGGAAGGAGCGAGGGGATGAATGCCCGAATAACAAACACGTATCTGGTGCAAGGAGGTTCAAGGGCGAAGGGAGTCAGTTGCCAAGGTCGCCGCTCGGAGGCGCCACCAGGGGGGTTGACGTTGAGAGGGGGTGCGATTCCTTTGAGGGTGCTCCAGGAGTGCCCAGGGGCGGATAAGGAGGAAGGGAGGGGGGACTTTCGTTTCCAAGGTCGCAATCTCTCTCTCTCTCCCTCGTCATTCACCCTCAGCTCCGAGCCTCTCTCTCTCTCTCTCTCTTGCCGCCTGGCAGCAGCACCGTCGCCCTCATCCCATTCTACAGATTGTGCGTTGGGGTGAGAGGGGACAGACAGGATATTGGCGCGACCCCCGTTTCGACGCGAGCAGCGCCTCTGCCGGCTGAGGGCATCTCGGTTTAAGCCGCTTTGAATGGACCGGTGAAGCAGTGACGTAGCAGATCGCTATAGTTCTATTTTTACCAAGCAAACTTTCTCGGCCAATCTCAAAGCATTGAACCATTACAACATTAACACCAAATGCTATCGTTAGGTATGAAATGATTACTTATGTACTCCTATCGCAATGCCAGTCAATATTGAACCCGCAATTTATCTTTCAAATTACACAAACTTCCAAAGGGGGGGCATGTTTCCCGAAGGTGATTAGCCATAATTTTAACTAATTAGCGAGATATTGAAAATTCTAAAATCACTCCATAAATCTACCCTTAGACTTTTCGTTTTACAGTATCCATTCTGGACCTTTTAACTTTAACATGCATAGCAACCGGCCTTCGTGACGTTAGACTTTACCAGCCCACGTATCCTTTCGCCTACGAACGTTTTATAACATGTGAAGGCCTGGATATGGATAAAGACAGCAGGTCGCAGCTACAAGTTACAGGGATATATTTACCTCCACTAACTTACGCTGGGGACGATTTCATCATGAAGCTATTTTTTGAAGCGGTATCACAATCATCACTCTTCACCCCGATATTAAATTTGACTGTTCATATAGCCACTACCATACGACTCTGGACCAAAAGAGGGGCATTGAGGTTCCGAAATCAGAGTCGGTTTTCGGTTATATAAGTATTCATTTAAATAACTGTTATAACTTACAATAATGATACGGAAGCTGGGGTTTTCAAAGTTGGGCTCAACTTATGTTAACTGCGCTACAATAATGCGCCATCTTGCGTATGCTTCCTCGTAGAATGGCATCATTGAAAAGAAAACATTCTTTGAGATATCGGAAAGCTCTATTCTTAGAAATTCGCCTTTATTTAAATATTATCTACAATAAATAGTAACCTGAAAATAGTCGGGTTACAATACGCAACAAATAAATTATCAACACGCCGGGAAAACTTCGCATTTTTCTTTAAATCATGGGCGTAAAACCACAACAAGGAATTTTTGAACGCATGCTATAAGTTTTCTCTCCAACTTTTCTCCATACTTTCTTCCCTATACTTAGCTCATGACGCAAGTTACCCTAGCTACCGGTCGCCTCCTCCGAATAACACGCCAAACCTTTCGGACGATGAGTTTCCTCCCCGTAGAAGTGTCTGAAACAGTGACGTAACTAGAAATATGCTTTGGGGGGGGGATGAGGGGATCTGGAGCCTAGGAAAATTTTTGAAAAATAACATGCCTGGAAATGCATTTTACCTCATTTTATCAGTTAAAATTCAACTTTAAGCAGATTCAGTTACTATACATCAAATCTAGACGATAGTTTTAAATATTTTTTAATATGTCTCTGAGACTTTGGGGGGGATCTATCCCCTCATAACCTCCCATAGTAAACCACAGTTATGAAATATGATTTTGTTCTTTCACGGCGTATGATGCTGGTGTAAAACCATGGATGGAAAACGAAAACCAAACCAAGGAAGGACGGTGGTGAGGTTTCAACCGGGTGAGTTACTTGTAGGCCGACGTTTCGATGGCTACCTTTCGTTCTCAAGCCCTCGGCCTACAAGAAAATCACCCGGTGGAAAGCCGGGGATATACCAGTAAAATCTTCTCGGTTTTCCACCGGTGGCGATGCTTATAGGCCACAGTTTCGATGGTTACCTCTGCCATTGTGCTCTTGCCCTCAGCCTACAAGAAAATCACCCGGTGGTAACCCCGAGAAGATTTAACCAGTGAAATCTTCTCGGTTTTCCACCGGTTGAGATGCTTATAGGCCGCAGTTTCGATGGTTACCTCTGCCATTGTGCTCTTGCTCTCGGCCTACAAGAAAATCATCCGTGGGAAATCCCGAGATGATTTCACCTGTATGACACGCCGAGAAAGAACAAAATCATACTCTTAGACGACACGCTCCCTACTCAAAATCACCATTTATAGGAGACGGTGGAGGGTGTAAAACACGGGGTGATTTGAGGCCTTCTTCTTCGTGGCCTAATTTTTCCTCAAGGAGACGCAATTATGTGATTGTGAGGGGGTGGCTGGAAGTGGCCCGCGTTTCAGGGTGACCAACTTGACTGTTTTTTAGGGACCGAGGGAGGTTCGCTTTGCGTCATCACTCCTGCTGACCCCAATTCCCTTGTACCCTGACCAACCCCTCGTTCCACACCTAGCATCCTTCTGCACACCAAGCCGCCCGCGTTCCCCTTGACCCATATGCATCAGCTGCTCGCATTAATCGCTATTGGGTACTACCTTAAATTTCCAACCAATCACATCACGCCATTTTCAAAGTCGATATTCAATACAACAATTATCTATCAGGTCTTGCTATTCGATATCGTTAGGTGAAAGTTGAAAACTTCGAAATACGCTTTTCTAAATCAATATAAAATGAAAAAATACTGAAAATTAAAAAATAAGCTTTTTACCGCTTGGAGACTATAGCGTGGATGCTGATTAGATTTATTAAAAATGAGTGTAGAAGTGCCTGATGCTTCATTCTCCGAGGGATGAAGGGTGTATTTTTTTACTTTTTAGTGCATTTTACAGTTGTTTTTTTTTTTAAAAAGCGTGTTCTTTAAAAATCACATTTTCATTTCATTATTTTTCTACTTTTTAGTTGCGAATAATTTTTTCGGTTAAACCATAGCTGTAAAAGAAATAAATTTCAAAGCAATCCGATTATCGGAACTGGGTTAAATATCCATTACGATAATCCGTCGAAGACACAGACGAACGACTTAAGAAAAACCATGTAAAAAAAGCAATAAATACAAGTGGGGAGCACTTAGCGTGATACTCCAGTATCCACACGTCAATTTCTGCGTTTACTGAGAATATTAGCGCCGAAATGGGAAATTAGCGCGAACACTAGCGTTGGGTTTGGTCGATTTTGAATTTACGGAAAAAATATGCGCGACACTATGGAACGCGCTGTGTCGCAGTCATGTTTTTTCCCGTGCGCTTTGCATCGGTGTTTTGTTTTTTTCTGAACACGAAACGTGGTAGAAGACACCTCGGTAAGTAAAATAACGAGGTTAAGATATGGAACTGAGTAGTGAACTCCCGAAAAGACATAGTTGCGGATTATGATAAAAGGGAGAAAAATTCAATACTTTGTTTGCGGGAGTTTTCCATTACAGTTCTGCTGAAGAATGACTAATGGCGTTCAGTCCACGCTCTTTATCAAGAGGACTGCATAGAGGAGACCAAATTCCATCCCATAGAAGGCCGATTTCTCTTGACACTTCCGTAGCATTTTAATAGGTTTTCAAAAAATGTTCGCTGCGCGGTGTTGAGTGCAATGCGACCCGCTTTTTCCCCCAATACTTCGCAGTAAAATGTTTGTAATTACGAGGAATGACATGTACAAGTTATAAATTTGATACATCACACCATCATGAATATAAATTTCGGTTAACACCCTTAATTATACCTAATTTCCACATGAAATTCGGATCGATTTGTCCGTCAGCGACGCGAGTGGCGACTTTTGTAATCCCATTTAGATATGCGGTAGGTGACAACACATTTAGAGGCCGACTTGAGGATCCTCTTTTGTAATATTCGTGCTCTTTTTATTTCACAATTTTCCTTAGCTTGCTGCGTATGTTTGTGTTTCATCGATTGAATCTTGTAATTGATTTTCAACCTACTTCCCATTGTCGGATCGGCTTGAAATTTTTCACCCATTGTCTGCTTTTGATAGCAATACAATATTCAATAATCAGACATAAGTAACAGTGTCCAGCGATACTTGGGGGAAATGTTTGATCTCCATGAGAATAAAGAACGAATGGTAACCTTCCACTTTATTTAAATGAACACCGACCCAGTCAATAATTAATCAGACATTTGAAATTTCGTGCCGTTGTGTTACAATTAATTAACTACATTTCCATATGGAAAGATAGTTTTAAATCTTTTCAATTGATGGCTTTACTTATTAAATTTTTGGCAGAAATTTCTTTAGCACCTCTGTTTTAAACAATTACACCATTCACTATAAAAAAAGTATAAAATAAATTTAAGATGAAACGGATTAAAAAACATTCTTTTTCCAAAAGCAGCGTAAAATGGACTAAAAAGTTAAAGATAAGCCTTTCATCGCTCGGAGATAAAAGCGCGGGGGCTGATTAGGCTTGGTTATTAATATTGCGTGCCAATTCTCACTCACCTATCAGGCACTTATGCACGCATTTCTGATAAACCTAATCAACTCAATGCTTTATTCTTTTTTGTGCATTTTGTAATGTTTTATATAGTGTCTTTCAAAAACCATATTACATATTTTTATAAGCACCCCTAAGCTGTGAAGCTAATTTTTTCGTATGGCGCTATTTTTCTATAAAGCGACGTTTTGCATGGCAAATGCCAGTGGCGTAGCGAGGGAAGAGGGCTGAGGGGTCCGAACCCCCCCGAAATATAAAAGCACAGTTACTTTCCTTCATAGAAGAAAACAAAATATTGAAAAATAATGAATTTACAAAAGATTTCTTTGACTAATGACGTTTTTTCGATTATGAGAAGTGTTAAAATTAGTTTAAAACCCTCAACTAGGTACCCTGTTTTTTTTTTCAAAAAATTTCCCCCCGGATTTAGACCCCCCCCCCCCCCCCCCCCGCCCCGAACAAAATTCCTGGCTACCCTACTGGTAAATGCGGAGGGTATTATGTAGTTAGGGCTGTCGAAGGATCGTTGCTACGGGAGCCAGACGATCGCTTCCTGGCAGAAGAGCCTCGGAATGCGGGTCGCCTGGCAACAGCCAGGGTCGGAGGGGCGGATGGGATAGGGACAGCATGAGGGGCCACTCCACCCTACACCCCTCTCCCGCAACTCACCCGCAACAGCCCCCTCTCTCGCTTCTGTCTGACTGACTTTCCAGGGAACACATTTCGCCTCTAAATCGCAATCGCCTCTCGATGTCACGTGATCTTTACAGGAGCGCAGAGCAAAGTATCGGCTATATTTACCCAGTAAATTAGGAGTGGAGTTTTTTCCAGACGACCTGTAAAATATATAAACGTCAAAAAAATATTTTTGTACCCTATAAATGAAATTAATCGCGGTATTCGCTAGGATGACATATAGCATGTTTTTATTTTTCCAGTTGCATTTTTTAGTTCGCAATACAATTTCACCGCATTTTTCGCTTATCCTAGATTTAAGAGTATTTTTTAATGATAAGTTCAACTGATTCAGATAACTCAGATTCAGATTTACCTGTAACTACGTAATTGCAACCACCTTTCATTTCGGCTATTTTTACTCAGTAAATTGTGAGAAGAGTTTTTTTCAGACGACGAGTAAAATAAATAAACGTCAAAAAAATATTTTTGTAACCTATCAATGAAATGATTTGCGGTATTCGCTAGGATGACTTTAAGCATGTTTTTATTATTCTAGTAGCATTTTTAGTTTGCCATGCAATTTTACCGCATTGCGCAATTAATTGCATTGCGAACTAAAATGTACAACTGGAAAAATAGCTGATACCGCCTTTCACTTCATTAATAGGGTAACAGTTGCTACCTCTGATAGTACGAGGAAAGAATGATATCCTAAACCAGTTCTATATTTTATACTAGTACAATGTGTGTTAACAAATGAATAACGGGTAGATGGTGCGCAGCCAGAGCCCATGATGTACAGTATTGCCGGGCAGTCATTAAAGTAATAGATGTCCAAGCAACTGGTTGCATTTAATTTTTTTAATCAATCCCTGGGTACCACAGATTGTGGACTCAAATTGAGTCAGGTTTATTAATACGCCCCTATGATTCAAACAAGACAAACGTTACGCAAATTTACCAGGACAAGGCAGCCCCGCATGGGGCGCGTGCCCCGGGCGCCATAATTCAGGGGACGGCAAAATTTGAAAAGTTTGTTTTTAAAAAGTAATTTAATTTTTATTATTAAATTATTTAGCAATAATCATTGATTTGTGAATTATTAAACAATAATAGCGATAAAAATTCTAAATAGCAAACATACGGTGTGTAATTTCAACTATAGCATCTAATAAAATTAGCTTAGGGATGTTTTATATTTTAGTGGTGGGGCGTGGGAAGGAGATATCAGGCATACTGATATTTGCTCCCCTGACAAAACTTGCCCAAGCAGTAGAGGATATCCATCGAATATATAAATAAGGTTGATATATCCAAAACACGTTGATATCACACCATGCATATTTTGAGAACGTTATATAGACAACCTATTTGTTACATACATGACGAGTTGTAACAATAGCATTACGTATATACCCAAGTTGAAATATCCGTGATATTAATAACTTGTAATTCCAAAAAGTACCCATAGGTAGAATACGTTCTATATACAATTTAAGAGCACAATTTTTTTTAATTTCCTGGGGATTACCAAAATCCGTACTAAGCACACCCATTGTATACTCATTAGAAGTGTAATTTTGACCTCCACGTTCACAATTGGACATCGCTGCAACGTAGTCTGCCGGGTTCTTTGGATATTTGACACAGTGGCGTAACTATGGGGGGCCTCAGAGATGTCAAAGTGTGAGAGAGTATGAGGGCCTCAGAGAGATCAAAAAATATTTTTTAAATCTTGTCTGGATTTGATATATAATAACTGCATCTGCTTAAAGTTAAATTTTAAGAGTCAAAATGATGTAAAATGCATTTTCAGGCATGTTATTCTCCAATATAATTCCTGAACTCCCGGTTTCCTAAGAGGGTAGCCCCCAGTAAACCCCCCTCAACCCCCCAAAGCATATTCCTAGTTACGCCACTGATTTGATACATATCCATACAACGTTGATTGGATAAACATGTACATCGCACGGATGTATAGATTATGACCAATAATGTTGCCTGGATGTTTTTGGGACATTGATTGCTGCCTCGATTATAGTCCGGCCGCCGAGAGTTGTCCGATGACTTTTAGAAGGGTCTAGTTCGGGGTAGGGGCAAGGTCGCCGGGTAAGAAAGGGAAACGCCCACCTCACATGTAAACAAAATGGTTCCGTGAAGAAAGCAGCCAGAAGGGACGACGAGCGTGAAGGATCCAAAGGAAGAATCCTTTGTTTTGGCGATTCGCAGAAAGGGCTTGTTTTGGTGGTTCAGGCTTGTTTCAGTGCTTCATATGCACGTGACAACATTGTATGTATATTGTAGGCAAGGGTGTGAGGTGCATTTGGGGGACAGCGATTGGTTGCAAACCATGTTGGCGCCGTGTTCTCCGCCCCTCCTTTTAAAGTGCCATCGGACAACTCTCGCCGGCTGGACTGCAGTTCCGGCCCTGCTTAAGGGTATCATGGTGGGAATAGTGGTCCTATTAATTTCGATGGAATGAATGAGTTTTCTCACCGAATAGGCTGTAGACGACGCCGAAGAGCAGGTACATTCCGCAGATGACGGCCGTCGGGACGTCATAGTCGAGGTCCAGGTGTCTGTTGCACGAGTAGCGGTCGAGTGCGAAGGTTCCATTTCTGACCGGCGTGACGGCGGACGGCGTGGCAGGCGGCGGTGGGGCGAGGAGGGTGGGGCGGTGCGTGGGCACCAGGGGCCCGGGTTCGAGGCCCGACATGTTGCCCCCTCCGCCCCCACCACCCCCTCCGCCCCCGCCACCCAATATGGCGTCCGCAATTGTTGCAACTTGCGGTGGATTATTAGGGGGTAAAGGGGTTGGGGGGGTGGGAGGGGGTGGAAGAGCCTTAATTGGCTAGACGTCCGCTAGATGTCTCGTGGCGGGTGCAGGAAGTGTCGTCATTAGCACTGTAAAGACGCGTTCCACCTGCGAAATAAAAATAGAAAGACTGTCAATGAAAATACAGATTATAGCGTACGTACGAGAGATAAAAATAGCATTTGTAACGTTTGATATTTAAATACTGTTATTTGATATTGTTAGTAGTAATTGAAGGGAGGATGGGGGGATCGTTGAAAGAAAAGGAAAAGGGAAAGTTGCTTGAAGTAGTGAAATTAAAAAAAAACTGTAATTTTAATACAACATAGAAATTCTTGGAAAAAAAACAATAGTCTCACGTTACGCATTAAATAAAGTGCCTTTAAAGAACTTAATCGCAAAAAAAGGTTAGGGGTGGAATTATATAGTGATAAAAGGGATCAGAGAATAGCAAAACCAACGAGTGCAAAGGCAAAATTGGAGGGTGCTAATTCGCTCGTTCAGTAATTTATTACTATTGTCGAATTTCACAGAGTTTTAAAAATAAAGAGACCCGTATTTGTCCGTTTCCCAATGCGTCGCAAACTTCTCGAACTATTTGCGGTGCAAAACAAGCTTAACCCTCTCGCCTATAAGTTGATGACGTCACTGACTCTTGCCGAGCACTTCACCGTTTCTCCGCTACACTCATTGGCCTCGTGCATCCGTATCATATGTTACGTTGGCTTTAACAACCTAGCGAGCGATTCTTTACGTCACGGTTCGGTAGTCTGACCGAGTTAATGAGATAAAATTCCAATGACGTCAAAAAATCACCCACAAATCGTTGAAATGGGTTTACCAAAGTCGTGTTGACTCACGTCGCTGTCGGGCAGAGCGATCCGAATTTCAAGAAGAAATAAACTGTAGTAAAGAGTATAAACCAGTGTTCATCTTCGTAATCGTGATTTCATCTATCAACTTCATACATTTTAAATTCTATTCCTCAATTTTGCGAACATTACCTAGTAAATAATGAGCATAAATGGATTACTCCACACCCATAGCCGCGCTGTGGATATTACTGTAAACCAATTTAAATGCGCCAAAAACGACAACATAAATGTGACAGGCCCTCCTTTTACATATTTCCCTTGGGTATGAGTTAACTCCTGCCACATTTGTGGACGTGTCACTGGGGCATCACCTTCATGTTGTAAAGTGCACGCTGGAAGTAAATATATACCCCCTGCCAAACACCTTAGAGGTGCACATTAGTAGCCGTGAGCGAAAATTTCCCTGGTCCGGGAATCGAACCGCGGACCTTTAGATTCCCGGGCGAATGCGCAGACAACTGCGCTATACAGGTTCCAAATGTCTCATGGCAATTGTACCGATACCCATAGCATTTGAGGCGAACGCCTTCAGAGGCCCACTTTACGATCGCCTCCAGCATGAGAAGATCGAGCGAGCCCCATAGAGTTCTTGAAGCATTTTCTGGAATGTTCGCTGCCGTATATAAGCAGCGAATATTTCACCCGTTACAGAACTACCAAGCCGCTCTTCTGATACTTCAGCAATAAATCTGTTTATAACCAGTCCCGCTTTTCATTCTCAACGGACGCACTTCATATTCGGAGAACCGACGTATTAACTCGAAACCTTATGATTAGTATTTTCCAGTGGCAGCGCTTGGGGTAGGACACGGGGGGACCGGGCCCACCCTATTTTTTTTTGGCCCACCCAAATAAGACGGAAAATTTCACAATCGAAGTCCAAAGTTGAACTTTATTTTATAAAGCTACAATAAATTGTATACAGTAATGGGCATATGGAAAACCACTATGTTAATTTGGTTAAAAACTATTTGTCGTCCACATTAACTCCGATACATAAAGCATATACACTCAAAGTGGATTTTATGAAGTATTTATCCACGTTAACTCGAGATTAATATTATGTGTATTCTAGCTTTATTGGCAGAAAACCGTAATGAGTAGCTGGTAAGTTTTGCCTTTGGATGAATGCGATATTATAATTAGTTATTATGCGTAACGTATTTTGTACCACGTGGTGTGCATGAGGGAATCCTATTCCATGCTGCATACTGGTGATTGATCACCCCCTGCCAAACACCCTAGAGGTGGCTCGCAGGGTATTATGTTGATGCAGATGTAGCTGAGGTTAGGCCCACTCATATGACACACTTCTAGAGCCACTGCTACCTGGTAATATCAGTCTCGGTACAATTTCCACAGAAAATTAAAAACTTGGAAAACGTAGTGGTCTACGCAGTGGTTCCGAAAGCCTAAGCCCGTAGTTCGATTCCCGGTTCAGGGAATTTTTCTCTGATACTCAAATACTCACGGGAATTTCACCGACGTTCACGCGGCGGGATTGAAATATTACAGAGGTACATATCTTAGAGGTGGTTGGAAGAGTTAACGGATTGCCCAACGGGTCAAAGGGTGGTTTTCTTCCGACGTTTCACCCTGTAGGCGATGGCAGACTATGACCTCGAAAATTTAGAAGCCTTGAACCTGGTGAGATACCCGAGAACTCTTCATACGCACAATCAGTAATACACCAGGAAAGCCTGAGGTCCTTCGTACCTGCACGGTTCGACTCAGATGTAGGCTGACGAACTTGTTGCTCACGAACTTTAGAGGCTTAGAGCACAAGCACCGTGATTTAGTTTACACGAGTTTGCGACTCTTTGGGCTTCATTAGCGATTTTAATTTGGGTTGGGGATTAGAATGCGTAATGGGCTGCCAAGTTCCATCTAAAAGAGAGTCATAAGGAGATTAAAGGAATAATAAATTTTCCGGGAACTTCGTGATGGGAGTTAATTAGAGCCGAGGGGATTAGGGGACGCGGTTAATGGAAAAGTCCGGAGAACGAATTTCGGAGAACTTTCCTTTCTTCTGAGTCGCCGGAAAAAAATTAAAATGGTTATAAAATGCCCGAGAATGTCATTTCCAGGAATAGGAATGCTTCGCCAGAACTGTGGAATGTAATGTAGGGATCGATACTGTAAAAGTCATGCGTAATGCCGGATTTTGATTAGTGAAATGGAAGGATTGTCAAATTTACTTCCATTAAAATATATGAGTCGAATGCTAGACTCGCACGTGTGGACACTGGACACACGCCTCAGCGTTGAAACGTGTAGTACCAATAAAAATTTCCAGTGAAAAGTTACCACGGTTGTTTATTTTTCATTTCATAAAAACAGTCATTGGATACCAATGGAGATCACCCCGCCCAGGCCGGTCCGCCAATTTTATTCTAGAAATTTTTGAGCCTATAGTTTTTATGTGTATTTAAAAACATTTTAGATCTCACCACGCCATCATGTATTTCATCCTATAGGGAGAGCGCTTCAGCGATATGTTATCAGGGATAGAGTGATCGCTCGACTCATCATTTCCTGAATCACACACGAGTAATTCCCACCGTCCCTATCTCCATTGCTCATTCCGTCACTTTCCGTATTTACAACTGTCAATCCACGCAGCGGACTGGAAAGCCAAAGGTCTTTCCTTCAACACCCGGTCCAGGGGAATTTTTCCAGTGGGAACTATTGGGAATTTCACAGCTGTTCACGCGGAAGGTTAGCAGTGTATTAAGGCCGTTTTACACGGAGCACGGAATTGCGCAGGTTAGAACTGCTTTAATTTCTAAAATGGCGTGGAATTGCGCGAAAGCATGAACGATATTAGAACAGGAGCTTTTTTGCCATCTCACGTCCACGCATTCTCGCATGTGTTCTAGCAATTCACCGCTTTAAGGCCGTTTTACACGGTAAACGGAATTGCGCAATCTGACGTACGTGCGAAGGCGCAATCAAAATTGCGTCGTGTAAAGCGGTGAATTGCTAGAACATATGCGAGAATGCGTGGATGCGAGACGGCAAAATTGCCCGTTCTAATTTCGTTCATGCATTCGCGCAATTCCACGCCATTTTAGAAATTAATGCAGCTCTAACCTGCGCAATTCCGTGCCCCGTGTAAAACGGCCTTTACACGACGCAATGTTGACTGCGCCTTCGGGAACACGTGAGATTGTTCAAGTACGTGCCCCGTGTAAAATGGCCTTTACATACACGACGGCTAATCCACGATAAAAAATATGATGTCACGAAGAGTGCTGAATTCATAATGTTTACAATGATCCTCGACGGCTCGAATACCGGTGGGCTGGGCGTCTCTAGTGCGCATGCGTAGGAGGGCCGTTGCCCCGAGACACCTCTCTCTCCGCAATCGAGTGCAACCCGAGACGACCCCGTGAGACACGTTATAGTTGCCATGGCAGGTGCGGTGACCACATCCGTTCTTCACGATACAGGGGGTGCTCGTCTTGGGCGTGTGTCGTGTTCGTGTTTAGCCCTATCGCTACATGTACCATCTGTAAAAGTAATGCTAGATACGTTGCGTACGGATCACGAGAATCTTCGCTTTTCCTGAGCCATGCGTTAAGGACGGATAACGAGAATTCTCTTTTTTGCTGTTGACTCCGTTAATGTTGCCGATTTAATTTACTTATGTCACTTTTTTTCCTATGTAACGGGCAAATATCATCAATAATATATGTTTGCCTACGTTGTGGGAATTAAGAATATCTGCATATATTGTTTGTTTAAACAGAGTCATGTTTTTAAAGCCGCTACTTTCACGCATTCGCGTTTTTCACGCATTAATTTCTTTACCTGTGTTCCGTTTACAGTACTAGTTTAACGCAAGAGAGAAGTGCATATGAAAGTGTTCCAGTTAAAATAATTGCCGGAACAGAGGGTTACGAGGGATTTAAACACCTCCGTAGGCAACGTGTTAACACTCGAGTTCAAGGAGCTCTATCGCCTGAACCAAGTAACAAATTTCAACGCAACAAAAAGCATAGGAGAGGCATTCTAAGGTGAATCATTATTTTCAACGACGAATCGCTTACTTTTTTTTAATCCTGTGGCCGGTAGTATTTCTTGCACTTAATTTTTTCTCAAAAAAAAGTACCCACATTTGGTCGTAAAATCACGTTACCCGAATCTGAACGCGTATTCGTTCTGAACGAGAATCATTCCGTAGTTTTCGATACCTCCACTGCACATTTTTCTGCGAAGAGCTACTATTAGCTACTAGTTATAATTAGCTACTAAGTACCACTAGGGCTACTAGATGAGCGGATTTGATTCGGTGGGCGATTGTTGAGCTTTTTTGCGGTGGAGGTATCGTTTTCGTCCCTTTAAATTGTAGTTTTGATACGAGGAAGCTACATCTACCCCTAACTCTTCGCAGAAAACAAATTATTTATACTTCTGAAATTAAAGTAGCTATTATAAACAATGCCAAACTGTGCTAACTTCAACATCAATGGCATAGGCCAACAGTGGTTTTGATGTCGGAGCTTTTCAAGCTGATTTCAACTATAATAATAGAATGAGTAGGAATCCTCAGAAGAAATAGATAAAGGATATGCCTAAGTTATCACTCACATCTACTTATACGATACCACCTTTCAAGTTTTTGGCAGGGGGTGAGTATTTCTCCTCAACATGCACTCACCTACATGTAGCTGCAACAACAATAGGGTGGTTTCCTATAATTTTTTTATTGCCCAAATCGAAAGATTATTACTCCTGGAGTACGTATTTCACGCTTTTAGATTTTTAAATGACGATATCTATTTTTCGCGATTAAATGAAAAGTTAAAATTTTCAAGCGCGCGAAAACGCGACGGGTAAGTATGAATGCCGGGAAACCTCTCGTGTGACGTCGTTCTGGTTCCCGCTTCCGCAAGTGAGGTGACCTTGGGGCGAGGCTCTGAGCGCTGATAGGACGCAGGATGCTAGCAGGTAGCTGAGTACCCCGCTAGCTGGTAGCGCTTGGCTTAAATAAGGATTATTAATACCTTATCAAACGAAGAAAACTTTCCGACCTTAGCCAGTTTTAATAGGTGATTATAAAGACATGTTTCCCTGAGCTCTGTGCCTCATGCATGCATTGGTAATCTCAGACGATGTAAAACTCCTATCTACTCGTATAGAAACTAGGTCCCTGTGACGTCACGTGGAGTGGAATCGCATGGGCACCAATCTGACCTTTTTCAAATGAGGATAAAATTTGACCCTTGCCATTCGTCTAAACCGGTATTTCAAAAACCAAATAATTTGTGTATTATGAATACACTAATGGTGGGTAACGAATCGCAATCAATGCCTTTCGTTTTCTTTGATGAAGGAAACTACCCTATTGCGCATGCAATTAAATGGCAGGGGTTAGTTATCACCAACTGTACGAGTTGTGTTCATGAAATAAGGGAAACTCAATTTTTAAATTTCTCGCGTGTTTATAGAGTCCGATTGTCATTTTTTAAATGTTGGTATTCATACCCCTGATGAATGAGAATCAAAATTACAGATGCATTCATAGTTTACTTTATCTGTAGCAGTCGCTACATTTGACGTTTTTTTTACGAGCTCGACGATTTTCGGATCACACTCCATTACATATTCGTGATCTTTTAGCCAAAAGCAATACTGTAACGATGCCCCAGAGCCACCAAATTCACCAGACATGGCTTCCTGTTGCTTTTTTCCTATTTTCAAAAATGAAAATAACCTTAAATGGAAACGGATTTTTTTTATCATACAATGTGATCAGGGGTGCCGACTTACAAAAAATATTGGGGGGGCCCAAACCGGGGATCCTGCCCCGAAAAATATTATAAGCAGTGAGTTATAAGTTTTTTAAGCATTTTAGAAGAGTCATATGATCAACATTAGAGCCCTGATAACTAGAATCTCGATATCTGGACACTCTGGGGAAAACTGACAAGCCGCACACATTTTTTCCTCACACCCATAACGTATTTTTGAGGGGGCTCGGGCCCCCTCAAGCCCTATGGAGTCGGCGCCACTGATGTGATTCGTGACCAGCGTGAATGTTTTCACAGGATAGCACTGCGCGTCGTACGACGTAGAAAAGGATTATGACTGTTGCACTTCATTAATACGGCCTCGATACGCACGGCGTCCTCGTAGAAGTTTGAATTTAGCAGCATTCTATTGAACTGTCTCAGCATATAAATAGCACGCAGCTCGATAGAGCTCCAGTGATGGAGCTCAAGCAATAGTGTTATGGTACGGTTTGAAGATATTTTTGTTTTACAAATTAGTTGAAAATAGATTTTCGTTTTTCCCCTATAAATCCCAATACGGAGAACCTAAAAGAACCGTCATTTTACTAGCGGAGATGACATTAAAAGAAATCGCAGACAGTGCTAAAAGTTGATGAATATTTCTCGGGTTCTCAGCCAGGTTAATGCCTTTATATAAGGCTACGTTTCGAGAGATGACTGGTCTCCCATCCTTGAGGCCGTGTTGCTTTAGTGTGAAATTTATTTCAAATTATTATTATTTAATTATTATAAATTTATTTAAATTTATGTTTATTTTTTTTTTATTCCAGTGTGAAATTGGACTTCAATAGAGTAACACGGCCTTGAGGATAGGAGGCAAGTCGTCTCTCGAAACGTCGGCTCATATAAAAGCATTAACCTGGCTGAGAACCCGAGAAATATTCATCAGTAGTATTCACCAGGAGAAATCAAAATCGTTTATTAGTGCTAAAAGTTATCCCAAAGATCGAATTTGAGAACTTTTACGAAGATTGGAAGAAGCGCCGGAACAAGAGCAGAACATATAATGGGACTACAGGCATCCCCCGAGTTACGTATGTCTCGACTTACGTAAATCCGTACTTACGTAAGCGATAACCGTATTTCAAATGATTACGTTAATTTTCGAATGCGAGCGCGAAGAAGTAGATATTCGCTCGTACAACCTATGGTAGAAAAAATATCGAATAGTTATAGAGTTTTTTACGTGCTAAAAATAACAAAGTGACCCATTTTTGTCATTCCTCGAAGGAAATTTCATTAATTTCTGTAGAAAAATCGCTTATAAACCCCAAGTCAGCAATCAACGTGAAAATTTGCAGTTCTAGCGATGGATGTGGTGGCGTATGTGGTTGCGCTCATTTATTTACGATACAACTTGTTATACAGCAATCTCTGAAGCGCCAACGCAAAGGTTCGACTTACGTAAATTTCGACTTACGCATAGTCTGCCGGAACGCATCTCTTACGTAACTCGGGGGATGCCTGTATTTAGAAGGTGACACCATTAACGCAGACGAATAAATATTTTTTTTTCAAAAAATTGAATTTCATGTTATTTTCCGAACATAGTACCTACACCAATCATTGCGCCACCTAACGCAGCACTTTAGCCCAGATGGGCATGCATCACAATCTTAAGAATGTCGATACGAACGTAAACATCGACTATTGGATTTGATTGCTGAGATTGAAAATAATGATCAAAAAGTAACAAAACATCCCGAACATATTTTTTTATTACGCGCATAACTCTGCTGTGATTTTTACTTATTGTTACTCAAGTACCCTAATAATCACCTCCGTATTCAAATGAGTGCCCTAGTGAAAGCACGATTACCTGAATGTTATGTGAGTATATTAACGTGTCGTGCAACAGGGCCTTTATATACCGTTGCTGTTCGTTTTTTATTGTAAAGTGATTGATCGATTCAAATTTACTGTTAATATCCTGATGTTCCTTTTCCTCTCATCCATGTAGTCATTGTCTGGCGAAGCAAATATATAGTTCCCATACGTGTAGATAATAGCTTCATAAAAATGACCTAATAACACCATAGTAACTACTTCATAATTATTGCCATGGGAGAAAATTCGCCGCGGCCGTAATTATGGACCTTTGCCTTTCCGGCCACTTCCGGAACGACACCATAGCTCGATATTCAAGCACAACCGAGCGAGAAAAACTTGCTCCATGAGAAATGAACGGTGCGGCGTTGCGGGTTTTCTGATATACCAAGCGCATCAATCGACGCAATCGACTTTTACAAGAGAGTATGTTTTCGCTTATTTTCAGTATTGTATTAAGCGGTAAAAATTAACCCTCACCATCGATTTATAAATGTACACAAATATTTACCAGTGTGTGTTTTTTATTATTTTTAATTATCTCAATTCTTCCCGATAGCAGCAAAATGAGGTCAATATATTATGAGGTCATGAGATTCTGCAAATAAAAATAGACCTTTACACACATACATACCCTGGATAGGAGCCACCTTTCCAGACGGTACTCGAACCCGCGACCTCCGGTATTGTAAGCGAGGGCCGCTATCGAGGCCGACAAAAAATTTACGCCCGAACAGGGACTTGAACCCTGGACCCTCAGATTAAAAGTCTGATGCTCTACCGACTGAGCTACCCGGGCTCTACAACATAGCAAGGCTGGGTAACAGCATTCAATGCTAATGCTGTCATCTTACGTAATGTTTCAGAGGAGAGCTAACAAATTTAAGGTTACAAATGGCATTAATGGTAAGGAAATGGCTATAACATTGCAAGTAGGCACTAGGAAGTGTCAGTTCACTTGACCCATGAGTTATATAACATGCTACTTTCAAGAAACGGTAATTGGTCGATATTGATTTTATTACACCAGTATATTAGGGCGTTAAGTTCGGGAATACACGATTAAAAGGTAATGCTTTCACCATACGAGATTTCTATGAAAATAGCTCAAAAATACTAGCCGAAAATGACAGCACTGGCTAGAAATTGGCTACGCCCAGGCAAGCAGGCATTAGGAGTTATCAATTCACTCTTGACATAGGTTATGTAAAATGCAACTTTCAAGAAACGGTAACTGGTCCAGATAGACTTTCATGCATTCCTTTACTTTGTGATGTCTGCGTATTTGTGTCCAAATACTGCCGTAACGGAAATAAGAGCGCTATAGAGACATTCATGACCCACCCCCTGCAATAACTCTAGACGTGGCTCGCACAGAAATCTGTATAGATAGAAAAATAAAGTTACTGCGTGTAAACATTAGCAGAATATGCATTTCCATGAAGTATAGTTTCAATTAACTTATATATTCTCCGTGCTACGCAAAGTCTGTAGAATAAAAATTCATACTGCAGAGAACTGGATTTCCTACTGAATTCAAACGAAAGAACTGCCTTAGAAATGAAAATTCCAACTGCTTGCTTGGAAGTGAGAAAAAAATCGTCGGCGCGATTTGACATGCATTTGAAATTCATAAAGATTGTCCGGGGCAAAATCTCGTAGTCTTCTATAGAGGGTGCTCGGAGAAAAAAAAACATCCACGGACATAAATATACATGAAATGTAACGACATTTACGGAGGAGGATTCATACACGTGTCCTTTCGTAAAAATACACCCGGAAAAAAAACAAACACGACGCGCCCTTCGCACTTGAGCTCACGGAATTAAAGAGCTCGACAGTTTCCATGAATTTTAAATGGGAATGCGTGACACGGAATTAATATGGAGGGGGAGGGGTGGGGGTGGTTGGGGGTGGAGGGAGGAGACGTACCCCTCACCCCCTCTCCGCGAAGAAGCGCCATCTAAATGCGCGACAATTTTTACGCCCTGTCTCCTGGCGGAGTGGGAAACATTTTAACGTTTCATGTGTTTTATTTATTTAATAATGCATTGTACCTAAATAGGCCAATGGCCAGGTAGCAAATAATTAGCAGCTAAAATGTAAAGCCTGTATTGACACGGTCTCAGGCGTTACTTTGTGGAATTGCTTCATCATAGAATAAAATAAAATAAAATTACTTTGTTTTATTCCACACTTTATTTTAAATAGCACGACCCGGGTTTCAGCATCTAATGCTATCATCAGCTATCTAATGCTATCACCTGATGATAGCATTAGATAACCGGGTGGTGCTATTTGAAATAAAGTGTGGAATAAAACAAAGTAATTTTATTTTATTATATGCCTGTATTATTTATATCAGGCAACAAAAAACAATACGAAAAATACAGCCACAGAGATGAGCAAATCCAAAAGGAATAAGAGAAATCACATAAGAAATGAAAAAGAAATGCCCAAGTGTCACTGTAAAGCCGATGTCCCACGGTCAAATTTGCGTCAAAATATTTGCATCAAAATTTGATGCAACTGACGCGCACTCTGTCCCACGGTCAAAATTTCATCCAACTGGCTTTTGGTCCTATCGTTTGTACAAAACACCGATTTGTACAAATGGATAGGACAGGTTCTAAATTTTCATCCAATCGGATGAAACCAACCAATCACAGGGCCTTTGACAAAAAAGCATCGCAAGCGCTGACATACAGGCCACATAGGTTATCGTCTGCATGAGCATTTTAATTAATAAATATATATATTATGGACACAAAAATAAACTCTGTTGTATTCCACACATTATGCATCAAAAAGCTAACCGATTTCCACCTTTTCAGGTCATTATCATTATCGTAAACCTCTAGATCAGGGGCTCCCAAACTTTTTTGTACCACGCCCCCCCCCCCCCTCGCTACACATATCAGCTTTCCATTTTGCAATACCCTATTTCCACGGTGCCGTACATACCAACTCCTACTTGTACAAGTACTTGTACTCGTACAAGTATGTGCCTACTTGATACGGAGAGTAGGTAGATTTTTGGTTCACTGTTGAATGCGGTAACGCAGAATGGAAAGATTCAATAATTGTACGTCTGATCTGAGGAAATTATTTTTGTAATTTTTTTATTTATTTCATTTGGGTGTCACGCCCCCCCTGGACTTTCTCAACGCCCCCCCCCCCAGGGGGGCGCGCCCCCCAGTTTGGGAACCCCTGCTCTAGATAAAGACCTGAAAAGATCGAAACCGGTTGAGTTTACAACAAAGTTTACAACAAAGTTTATTTTTGTGTCCACAATATATATTTTATTAATTAAAATGCTCATTTGCAAATTTTGTTGTATTCCACACAGTATGCATTAAAAACCCAACCGGTTTCCTTCTTTTCAGGTCATTAGCGTTATCGTAAACCTCTAGATAAATACCTGAAAATATCGAAACCGGTTGAGTTTTTTCATTAATACTGCATGGAATACTAAAAGGTTTAGTTTTGAATTTATAATGTCACCATACCGCGAAGTGAATTCACAAAACATTATTTCAAATATATATATACGTTCGTGATCGTCTATTTCATCGCCTGTTGTGGTCCGAAAGGAAAAATGAGCTAAAATTGGTCTCGATAGGCGATGGAAACTCTCAACTAGGAAATCCGTAATAATTAGTTGATCTTTACTAAGAAGGAAGCAATCTTTAGAATCGCAATACAAAGAGGGATGTTTTTGAAAGAATAAAAGATTTACTTAAGGTAACGAGGCCGAATTCTACACGTTAGCTTTGTGGAGAGCATGCAAATCCGAGCGAGCGAACAGCTGGAGAATGACGATTATACCTGTGATACACTACAGCTGCCCATTTCTACCACTATGATTATAGGATAAGGACCTTATTTTAGCAACTGCTAGATTAGGAGAGGAAAAATGTGATTTAAATGCACGTTTACAGCACTATTCATAACATCTTCTCAACCACAATGTACATCATTTATTAATAACATTTTCCTTGCTGGAATAAACTGCCTCACGTTTGTATCCTAGCGTTTTATTCTGCCCTCAACCTTGCTGATAAGGGGCATGAAAATATCCTCACCTATCGTCAATTATTATCGATAATATACGGGAATATCGGCGACCAACTCCTTCTCCAACATGTTTAGCATGCTTATTCCAACGCTCTCATACCCCCTATCCAGCCAAGGCCAAGTTCAGCATTCCTTCTGTTTTCTTTTTTTCGCCTCTTTAATGTTCAAGGGGCCTGTTCAGACAATTTCGCCTGCTAAATGACAGAATCCTTCACCTCCACAAGTTTCCAAATCTGTTTACATAAATATCGCCTTCCGTTTGTTTTTGATCAAAATGAGATGCATCGTGGGACACCCCAGTCCAGTTGCATCAAAAAATTTGCATCAAAATTTTTGTCCAAATATGGAACTTATATGGAATATGGAACTAATATGGAATTATGGAACCCAAACTGTAAACTTTTTTTCTTACTTCATTGGTAGGCCTCGCGAATTTATGTCCCAACTTTTCCCAGGGAAAAATTATTATCAATCTTTATTATTATCAATTGAGCTAGGAAGTTGAAAAAAATTCGCATACATATTCTCAAATAAATTGTGCATAACTTTCGAGGTTATTTCTTTCCTGTGCTTTCACGTTAACAATATATGTGAGGTCAAAGTTGAACAATAATTTACTCTTCTGATTATCCCTAACCCTGATCACATCCTACGGCCACATAAAAATATGTATTCCGTTCTATATTTCCTAAAAAAAAAACAAAGGCGGTACACTGTATAAAATCGTTTCATGCTCGATTTTTTGGAAGTTCGATATATCCATGATTTATATAACGCATATGGTAATTTCCACACAAAAGTCAACACCGACAATGGTTTCAACACATTGTTTCCCTTTTCACTGCCATTCCTACAGTTTAAAACTGAATAAAAAATCAATGGATATTCAAGCAGGTGTGATATTTCAAAGCCTTAAATTTTGGTTGTAAATATATTTTCCAACACCACTCATTGAAAACGACACAATGTGTTGAAACCATGGTCGGTTGTTGAGTTTTGTATTGAAAGTGTGGAAATTAGCGTTTGTGTTATTTTGGCACGGTGGTACACAGTTAAGGTTTCACGTATTCGTTTGGTGGAGACGAACACGATTTCTTAACCTATGTACAACATCTTACAGTGCTTGTTCATGATGAGTTTCTCACGAGCAGACAGTGGAAGGTAATTAAGTTACGAAACCCGGATCTGGTACATTTAAGATATTAAGTGAACCTAACTAAGAGGAAAATTTTTATTTTACGTAATGGAAAGGTCTTGATCATGATGAAGATGAAATGGAGCTACCCAGAAAGAGATAAGTTCTCAAGGAGAGTGGGAGAAAATAAGCTTTCTAATAACGCTAAGAAGACGGTACCACACAGTAACCCACATTACACGATGGCCTAATGAAGACAATCATCGTAAGACAGGTGGACAGGAGTAAGGACAAGGGACGGCCCAAATGAGTTACATAGGACAGGTTCCGAAGGATACGAAAGAAAATAAATACGCAACCATGGAAAGGCTAGTACATAGAAAGGCGGGAAAAATAATTGCGTCAAGCCAATCTTAGGATTGCTGACTTATGATGATGGTGACAGGAAAGCTATTACAGATGTTACGCCAGAAGTTATCAGTAATATGTTCAGTGTATTGCATTATAAAACTGAATTTTTATACAGGATCATATGGCCATACCCTTTTAACACACTCATTAAAACTTGATTAAGGCTAGAAAATAAAAACCGCTGCTGCAACAAACTTTCATGCTGTACGTTTTACCTTAAAAATTACGATAAATATAAAAACCTAGGCACTTATCACCGTTCTGATAGAGGCATTAGCAAATGAATGTTAATTGAAGGCTCTAGTTTCACGAAAATGATGTCAATTTCACGATGGGGTCAAATATCTTAAAAACAATTTAAACTTAAAAAGTACGGATTGAATTATTCACACTCTTTATGATGTCAATTTGCAAACTCGGCAGCTAATTCAATCGCATCACAAAGAATGAGAAAGACAGTTTATTTCTACGCTGGATCGTACCTCATAATTCCAAAATCCTCAGTCTTATATTATTTCTTTCAATAATTTCTCAAAGAAATACTTATGCGTTTTTTGTGTACAAAAATACGTTGCCCAAACATGGGCTATTGGTTTTCCCATAGTTCGATAGTCTCGATAACCTTCAACTGTAACGCAAGGAATCTACATATATCTATTTCTAATATTTTGCAGAGATTTTATTTTTATTTTATTTTTGCTCTCTTACTTCATGTTTCCCTTTGAGTACCAGCAGCTCCTACGTGGATGAGGGATGAGATATGATCTGAGCGATAATAATAATAAAATGCCTTTATTCGGGCGAGGTTGAGACTAAAAAGTCCCCTCTTCCACCTAACCCCTCGATAACGTCAATGCAAGCATATTAAAAAATGGTAGATAAACGTTTACAATACAAAGAATATACAATATACACTGTTTGTGAAATGTCAAAAATATAAACAACTATATGTGAAAATTTTGTGTAAAAAAGATTTCTGTTTGTGGGAAAAAACATGAGGATAAGGGTGTAATATCCTTCAGCAAAAAAACCCACTGCAGGAAAACGCCCACACAGGAAGGGGGGCGTGAAAAACCCGCGAAAACCTACTGAGTGAAAGCTAATGTCATGTTACATGCAAAATACAACATAGTTCATGAGGTATATAGAATACACAAATACTACACATTCATGCGATCGCCACCTCTCAGCGGTAGCTAAAAGTTCATGTTCATTAGATGCCATGTTTCTCCGAGTCACGATACACACTGTGTCAGCTGCGCACGGCACCGGGAAAATTTCTCTTTATGTTGTTTTGGTCTCCCTCGCTCGGCAGGGAAACTCGATATCCATCGCTCAACACGTGGATAAAATGTCGACCAATATTGGATAATAATTAAATTATCCTTCCGATTACGTTAGGATTCCATGAAATATTTAAAAAGTATTCTGAATCTCCCCTTCCTGCATAGACATCATTCAATTCACAATAAGACCTATTCTCTTTCATTCTATCTTTAAAATCCTATTCTCTTCCTTCCCCTCTATCGTTTACCTAAAATTCTACCCTGTAATGCTATTTTCAACACCCTTCCCCGCTATGTACTCGCTCCATCCATACCTTCTGTCTCCTCCGTATCTCATCTAGAAGCTGCCCCTCCTCAACCACTATGGCCAGCACTTCGTCGTTCCTCCTCCTCTACGTCCACTTCTCCTTCTCCATTTGTCTCCACATCCTCATCTCAAACGCCTCCAATCTGCTCTCGTCCTCCTTCCTTAGTGTCCACGTTTCCGCACCGTAAAGCGCTACAATCCAGATCATAGTCTTCACTAACTTTTTTTTAAAACTCTTAGATTACGATCCTCGCATCAGCTTTTCCTATTCATGAACGCCTCATTTTCTCAATTATCTTCATGGTGTCTTTACTGCAGCATCAATTAGTTGAATTGATTTACCTGCTCAAGTGTTTGTCCATCTACTTTTCTCTGGCGATGCTTAACAGGTCTTCTGGTAATTGGATACACTACCGCCTTTTAACTAATATTTACTGAAGGATCACAGGACATCGGACCTCCCCAGTACTGTTTCTACAAGCGGAGTCAAATGAATACCTGAGAGAAACCGAAAACTTACCATCACTTCATGTGGTAATACAGGCCTTATCTTTATAAATTCGAACGAAGGATGTTTGTACAGAGCACTCACCTGAAAAGAGAAAAGAAATTGGCGTTAGAAAAATCTACATGTCCATGTATCCACGATAATATCCATGATAATATTATACAGATAAAATCCACAGTTCAAACATGGAGAAATATTCTCACTAAAAGCGTTACATTTTGACCCATAAATTATGCAGCTACGAGAAAAAATCTTAAAACCGTCGACGATATTTAAACCCTACTAGTATATAATTTTCTGGTTGCGTAAAGTCTAAACCAAAATGTACTCTTATATAACAAACACATTGGTAGTCGTAAATTAAGTATATATAATTATTTATAATGAGCCCTGAGAGATGGTACACACAGATGAGCCTCGATTATTCGTTGCAAGATTAAAACTTCTTTAGATTAACGGGAGAACGAAGAAGTTGGTATTTATTCTTCAACATTTACATTTGCCACCCAGTTTCGTCACTTGCTGCGCCGTTGTTAGAGGTGCAACTTTTTTAGAGCGAGTGCCACATTATATACAGCATTCTAGAGGGGGAATAGGGAGTTGACTGATCATTGTGCTATCCGGGGGTTGTAAGGAATTTTAAATCAAAATCTCTTTAAAATCAATATTTTAGGATCTCCTTTTCTTATACAAAACTAAACCAGTAAAACTTTTTCAATAAAAAATAGTTTAAAAGACACTTAAATGAAGAGAGCCATTCATAATCTAAGTATCAAAAAACACCTTCGTCTCTTACGATCCTAAAAACCTGTTTAAAACTTTTTTGAGGAACATGATAGCTTAGTAACTAATTAATGATGTACTTTTAGCTAGTTCCTTTATTTAACTAAAGCAAAATGTGTATTTAAATCATACGTATAAGTTGCCGTGCATTAATTTTAATTATTTAAAATGAAACCGGAAAGATACAATTTTGAATGACACGAAAACAAAACTAAAAATGGTACATACAGAAGAGCTTCGATGGATAGATTTTCTAACGCAAAATCTCACGATATTTCAAATTGCAAAAGTCCACGGATACTCAATCGCATTTTAGACCTTGTTCAAGGTCAATTATTTTGCTTGATACAGGCTTTGGCATCTCTGTGAGTACACTCTCCAGAAACTCATTCGCACGCCCCGTCACGTAACTTGTTTAAGCGTGTATAGAGCGCTGGCAACCACATCAGCGCGCAGTTGGAAGGGAAGGCTGAAAAAGCGGGGTGATTTTCCATCCTATCCTCGCGATATCCTTCGCGGATGGTTCGTCTCATGAATATTGAAATAAAAGTATGACAGACACTTACTTTGTTAAAGCCGGCCGCGGCACGGCGCGGCGCCACCAGTCCACGTGAGGCTACTAACGGACGAATTCTTTGTAAACCTACGGAGTTTCGTAATATTTTTAATTCCAAATGAAGACCAATTCAAGCCATGACGTAAATAATGTCTGTGAAAGATGTACGGTAATGTAAATTGCATGTGGTATGATGATATGGAAGAAATCCTATTTAGATAACTCCCCAAGCGTCTTCTGTATTCATCATGTCGCACAGCAGGGAAACGACAATGAAGAGAGTGTGTTAGCAGAATGACCCATAATAACCATGTGATTTCTTCCGTCTAGGATGAGGAATGTACAGATAGCATTGCATGTGTACATGGTAACGATCGTATGGCACCCAATGCAGTTTAACCCACGCGTGGGTTAAATTACGTTGCACTCAATTATACTGGTTAAAATAAATTTCATCCGCAATACATTGATAATTACAGTAAAATTATGCCAAAATAAAAGAAATTTAAACAATGATTGCATTTAAATATCGCCAATGTAGATAATGTGCTACCTATGCGGTAAGCGTCGAAAACTGCGACGCACTTACATTACCCTCGAACAAACCTTTTATCTTCACTCAGGCAAGTTTGTCCAATTCCTTGCACCTCCATCAACCGTGGAGCATCCAGGGACAAAACAAGACGACCGTTCACTCAATTATCATCAAGGCGTTACTAAATTTCTCAGCCAAACACAAATATCCGCCATAAGTCGCCGTGTAATACAACAATCATAGTAGCCTCGAATCAGAGTCCTCTAGATTGCTCTCTCAACACTACTCTCTCATCAGTAACAACTTCGTAGTTATCATATGGCAATATAGAGGACTCTGCCTCGAATCGCTCCCTACTGCCATCTGACGTCCCGCTTCAAAAAAGTGAAACTATAAATAATGAAAGCGTAAGGAGCTTGGTGGGACTAGTACGTCTATTCCTGGATGCGATATCATGTCCCACTTACGCTCAACGCATTGCTCGAATTAAAATCGCTCCAAATTTCCAAACACGATTCTCGATGGCACGGGCCCAGAGAGTGTAAAAGGCAGAACCCATGAGCAATTGGAAACAAAATCCGCCTGCTTTACGATCAATGGATAACATGTACCAAAAAAATAACAAGGTAAGTAGCGTCATTCATCATAAAAGCTGCTTCAAGCGAACAGAGTGTGTTTCACAACTATATCACAAACTACCCCTGGCACCGCTGGAGGTTTACATTTAGTTTGAAAACAGATATATGTCTGAGCGACACGAAGAAAATTCACAATTGCGCCATCCTTTACTTCCGCGAGCAATAGAAATGATAAATTTAGAGTGTTAATTTGCAAAAAAATGCATACAAACTCTAAATCCTCGAGGATTACTTTGTTCACGACTGGAACTACATAAAAATTAACCTGCAAAAATTGGAGCGGCTGCCGAAAAACGGTATAAAATACATTATATATATATTGTGTTTATGGGATTTAATACGTACTAATATCAGTTCCAGTGAATAAAGGCGATTATTGATGGGAATGTACGATTGTAAATCATATTGTGGCAGGGGTTATGTATAATTGTGCGAAGTGACATGATATCGGTAAATAAAAGTCGGGGAAACCCTGCTTTAATTTCGAAATTTGACGAGAGTGCGATCTCAATGCTCTTTTGATGGTGGAAACACTATTTTGCATTTGAATTGCTATTAATTTTCCGTTAGAGCATCGGCGAGCAGGCAAAAGCGTAGCTTTTCTTTCGTAAGGCTATAATCTACTCTTTCTATTTTCTTTAAAAATATTTAATTTGGAGATTTCAGGGTATCAATTCCTCTCATCCAGTCGTTTATTCTTTACATATATTTGTACTACGCACTATGTTAATATGCGTTGATAAACTTTTACTTCGACCTAGGTTTTGATGTTACTACGTCATCTTCAAATAAAAAATGGTTCCTTAGGGGAGGAGGAAGTGTTTCTTTCAACATTTCGAATATTTTAACTTCCGGCCAATGTTAGTTTCTTTTTACAGCGGAGCCATTTTAACCCTTTCTAACCCAAAGCTGCTTCTCGGATATTTTATATTTCAAGACTTCTCATTTTATAAAAGTGAAAATTTTCTATTAAATCATAATTATTGTGGCAGCTACATATCTCACCATTAAACTTTACAACACAAAAGAACACGTAGTTTAAATCCTTCCTGAGTAGAACTAAAATTGTATGAATTTTGATGTTGCTCAGAAGCAACGCTGGGTTATAATATTTCTTTTTTCTTTCGTAAGGCTATAATGTACTCATTCTATTCTCTTTAAAAATATTGAATTTGGAGATTTCAGGGTATCAATTCCTCTCGTCCAGTCGTTTATTCTTTACATATATTTGTATTACGCACTATGTTAATATGCGTTGATAAACTTTTACTCCGACCTAGGTTTTGACGTTACTACGTCATCTTCAAAGTAAAAAATGGAGGCGATTATTGATGGGTTAAGCGCTGTTTTGTTGCTTGTGTGCAATTGAGGTTGGGGCTCTACGCCTTGCGTAGGTTGCTGTCATTCCTCTCTCGAGGAAACCACGAGTTGGCGATGATTACTCCTTTTTAGCACTTCACCAGCGTTCGGATGAGAATGTGCTAACGGAGAGATTGATGATGAGAGGACGGATGAGTTATGTTGGAGATCGACCAAGGAAGCAAACAAGCGAGGAACGGAGAAATTGGCCTCTCATTGGCCTCCAAACAGACTACCAGCCCTCAAGGTGGCTGTGCATAGTGATGTGTCGGCCGCCATCGATCGACTTGCGCAATCGAGCGATCGATTGGTGAACGGGATCACCCCGACGAAAGAAAGAATCTTTTTGGCCGTTCACGAACGATCATTCGCAACCGTAGTCGTTCGTCCATCATCAGCGATCGAAGTCAGTTTAGGTCGTTCGAGATCGAGAAAAGGTTTTTTGGTCGCGAACGACATTCTCCATCAAATGCTAACACTCTTCCAATTGTGGTTGTCAAGAAAGAGAAGTTTATGCATTACATGTACATGGCGGAGAAAAATTATGCCATTAAATTTTAGCCAGAGATAGCAGATGCCAGTGGAATCCACAATTGAGAAGGTGAGAAGCCAAGGGGTACAAGTGATATTTTTCTCAACAGAGTTAGGTAAAGTACATTGTTAGAAGAAATACACAAAAAATTAGTTGCCATGGGATACGAGCGAGTCTTTGTTCTGTGCTGATATCGAGTGAAAAATCGAATGCACTACTAAATATGTAATTGATCTCGCTTGCTTTCTATACCTAATTTATGTACCTAACACTGCATAGAAAAAAGAAATCACTTGTTCCCCTTGGCTTAACAACCACTCAATTCATAATGACGTTTAGGTCGATAAGGCCTCATTTTTAAACAACAGAAACTTTAAAAAAGCGCTCAGATAGGCCGCGAGCTTGCCCTGTTGCCACTGTTCCTACTGGAATCAGCAATCCAGAGTAAAAAATTCGTGACACAATTTTTCACTGTACAATGTGTACAGTGAAAAGTTGTACAGTGTACATTCATCTTAAGAGTAATCCGTCAGTAAGTACAGAAACCTCCAGAAAATACTCAAGGCGGTCTCAGTTGTGTTAGAGCCGTACTGATGATATTGGTATTGCGCTGATAGCGCCAATGAGATAAAGCTATGCACGCTCCCATGGAGACAGAATCCTAAGCGCCGCACTCTCGCACGTGTCGGCCAGCTGGTCCATCGCACGACTATCATCTTTTCGTCCACCCAACCAGTGATTCATTGCACAGCCAGCACGTGTCCAGCGGCAAATGGAGAGGTAGGATAACACGCCATGATGGGCCCGAAATATCTCCCTCTAATCTTTTAATTATGATTCATTACTGATTCAACTTCGCTGAATGCGTTTTTTTCGCTTATCTAGCTTCGCTATAAATGAATTATCACCTATCTAACTTGGCTGAGAAGGGGAAAAGAAAACATTTTACTCTCGGATCTAATTTCCCGATACAATCGTATCACAAAAAAATTAATTTCTGTAGAATATATGAGTGGAACTCCTTTAGCGCAGCTACAGATTCTCTCCTGCCATTAAATACGGGAAACTATAAAATACAGGAACCTTATTTTAAAATTCATGCAAAGGATACTATCGCGGATGATTGTTCAAAAAATTATGTCTTAGATCGCTAAGAGTAACTTCGAAAACTAATCATTCTTAAGTTACCAAAACTAATGTTAGAAGTCAAGGGCTGATCCAGGATTTTTTCTGGGGGGAACACCAGGGTCTGACAGGCAAACAATCTTCTCATGTTTGGGATTAAAAACTACTTGAAACAATTACTCTATGAAATATACTCTTAACTTAAATATAAAAGTTATAAATATTTAAATAAAAATTATTAATTAATTATTATAAAATGAAATTAAAAATCTTGTCTATTTTTTAAGCGTCTGGGGTGGGGACGTGCTAAGTGCCACCCCTAAATCCGCCTATGTAAGAAGTGCATGTGTGAATGCGATAAAAATACTCTCTCCAGCTAACTTGTAGTGATTCCACAATGGGTGCTTTCCATTCATCGACACATGTCGACACAAGTCGACTTGTGTCGCGGTTTTCGTGTTTAATTCTGTGTGTGCCGCCGACTCTTGTGACACAAGTCAACAAACTATAACGCGCAGGAATTGGAGAGTTATAAACAGTTACCGCGAGTCGACACTAGTCGATGCGTGAGTCGCATGAATGGAAAACACCCAATGGGGTTTCGGTATGTTTGTTTACGTTGCGTGGTAACATAGTTACAAGTGCAGTCATTTTTCACTCAAAATATATGACACTGAGAGCGAATTGTTCATGCTTAATTTTAATTTATGAAAAATGTGGAGCATGTTTCTCTATGGAAGCGAGGCTTGCACGCTGACACCAGCAGAGCAGTCATGAGTGGAAGCATTAGAAATGTGGGGCTACAGAAGAATGATGAAGATAAAATGGTAGGTGTAAGCAGCGAGGAAGTGCTAAGAAGAGTGGGAGAAAAGAGAAGTCTTCTTAAAAAAACTTATGCAGAAGACGGACAACTTAGTTGGCCACATTATGAGACATGATGGCCTGATGAAAACAATCGTAGAAGGAAAGGTGGATGGGAAGAAGGGAAAGGAACGGCCACGAATGATTTACATAGGGCAGGCTTTAAAGGATGTAAAAGAGAAGAAGAACGCTATTAAAAAGGCAAGCGGATAGGAGAGAAGAATGGAGAACTGCGTCAAACATATCTTAGGATTGTTGATTAATTATGATGAATTTTAACTATATTTTACTTTTTTCTTAAACGGTGGCTGTCTGTGATCACAGTTAATAGCATAAGAAATTCTGTCGCTAGAAATTCGATCTTCATGGGCACGGCCTAGATATGACAATAACTTAACAGTAGATGGAATCAAAAATCTTCCACTCGCGCGTGTGAAACCACTGTATTGGTGGGGAAACTCTTTTGACCCATTGTACGCATCGAGGCTTCGTCAGACATTTAAGCTCCTCGTCTGCTTTCGGTCCAGACATCACCTGCCGCGCTCCTCTGAATTTCTCATCGCATGCCAACTGCTTTGCCGGGCGCGACGATGTTCCAAATGCCAATTGGTCTGCGCTAGAGGGCGTGACATTCCGACAGAGAGATTGGTTGATCCGATTACGTCGAGCGAATTAAATTGGAAATAACTACCATCACAATACCATCGTATGACAATAGTACAAGGCCAAGGTTTCAGGGAAGTATCTTCATCGCAGCTGGGGGCCTAAATCCGGCGAATAATTAGAGATAAAAATGCAACACGGGAGTCACTTTATTTATTTAGTGGTTCCAGATATGCGTGTCCGTCTATGAACATTGAAATTTCAGTACCATATTGTCTTAAGGCCGTTTTACTTGGGGCACGGAATTGCGCAGGTTATAGAACTGCATTCATTGTCCACGCATTCTCGCACGTGTTCTAGCAATTCACCGCTTCACACAACGTAATTTTGGCTTCGCCTTCGTGCACACGTCAGATTGTGCAAGTACGTGCCCCGTGTGAAACGGCCTTTAAGCCGTTAACTGTGATCCCTGGTGACCACCGCTTCAGAAAATACAAACTCAAATGAAAAATTTACTCTCAGCTCCAATTAAATTGACTGAAAGGTAAACAAAAGCAATTTTCACTATGTTTGTATGCAACGTAAACAAACTTACCGAAAACCCATCGTGGAACGACAATATGCCAGCTGGAGAGGGTGTTTTTATCGCAAAAAAAAGATTTATCTTAAACGAGTTTTGATAAGTCGAGCCATAAAGGCCTGTTTACACGGTACATTAACACGTACGGGTTCATGTCTAAATGTATGAACGCGAGAATGAACGCCAAAATGCACCGTGTAACCACCCAACTTGTGCGAATGCATGCACAGAAAATAGAACCTGTTCTAATTTGGTTCATGCATTCGTACATGTTCCGTTCCGGTCCACAAAAATCATTCACGCAAACGTACATTAACTCGTACGTGTTAATGTATCGTGTAAACAGGCCTTTAGACTCTATAAGCCTTCACTTGGTGTGCATTTTAAACGGCTTTCAAAAAAGTCGGCAGAACGGCGGTGAGGTTAGAGCTATCCATTTATTCTCAATGCTCAACATAGTATAGCGCAGAAATTTAAGCCAATGGCAGGTTCCACATATAGGCTAGAGGGGTATCACGCAAGATGACCTTTCCGTACTATCATGAAGGAGATCCATCATGTTTCGCCTGCCACTATTGAACTTACTATGAAATATTTATAATCGCACCTACGTCTTAAACTTCCTCTAATCGGAAATAAAGAAATAAAACTTTGCAACGTTCACTATTATTTTAATATGGGCACGACCCGGGTTTCGTAACGAATGATAACCTAAAGATGTAACCACGTTACGAAACCCGGGTCGTACCCATATTAAAATAATAGTGAACCTTACAAAGTTTTCTTTCTTTATTTCCAATATGGAGAGGTTTCACAAAGTAAAGCCTGAAGTTATCAGTTATACTTCCTCTAATCATAGGTTATTAATTGTTATTGTTTTAAAATTTTAAAATATGTAAGAATAATATTGCATTTTTATTGCTAACAGTTATAATTCTTCCAAGTCTTTCTAAAAAAATCAATATTCTTCTTAAAATTCATGATTTATGCTGTATTTGCATTGTTTGTTTATATTATTATTGAATTTTCTTTTCTCCATTCCCATCTTGTACAGCACACATGCATTTCATTATCAAAATTGTTTTTCAACTATTATGTTTTTTTAATGTGTATAAATCAGCATCAGTCGCTGCTTTAAGAAATGATGGTAAACCCTGTTCAGGTATACCTAAGGGGTACCTATATTCTACTTTACTGCTTTATTTATTGTATGAATGTTTTTTGCAATTTATGAATAAGTAGAATAAATATTATTATCATTGCTATTATTATTATAATTATTAAATCAAAGGAGATAGTGAAAGATATATTTACGAATGATTCAAGAAATTCGAAGCTGCGATTTCAAGTGAAAATGAAGATAAAATCAAAGGTACAGCATTGATGACAATTGGATTTGATTGATCACCCAATCACGAATATATACTCCGGTTAACAGCCCTAATTATACGCCATTAATTCGCTAAATTCGGATCGCTTTTCCCGTCAGCGACGCGAGTGTCGACCATTGAAAACCCATTTAAATGCGCGGTGGGTGTCAACACATCCAGAGCCCGACTGGAGAATGCTCTCTTTGTCCTACTCGTGCGGTCGCGACAGCCGAAAAGACAAAAGAAGACGTCGCCCCGCGATCGCGACCCTTCCTCTCATTCAGCTGTTTTTATGTCCGCAATCTGCCACCAGACGTCCGCCGCCGAAACCCCACAACAACAAGAAAGGCAGCTGCGCTCCCGACCGACGCGCCATCTGGCGGCGGAGGGCCGATGATTACCCCCACCCCATCTCGTGCATGCGTGCGTAATGATATCACGTTTCGATTGTGCACACGAGTCCACGGGCGATGCAATGCACGGAAGGGTTCAATAAGACGAGCACGCCGCGTCTAAGAACGTGTCGTCGTCTGGGGTGATTCACACTTGACTCCAACGACGGCGATCGCGTGAGCGAATCGAGATTCAGGAAAGGCACCCAATATTAATGAGGGGAGTTATTCGGTATTTCCGAATCAAATAGACCACAAACGGAGAGCTGTTGGAGCGTAGAAAGGACACCACGCGGTGATAAAAACATTACGCTCAATAACAAAATATGTCAAGACCCAAGCAACAATCAAGGTCCCAACAACATCCAGACAACATTGCCAGCGTTAACACATGACACCTGTGCAATATCCATGTTAATCAAATTAACGTTGTATGGATATTTCTCAAATATCCAAAGGAGCCACCTAACAACGTCGCAGCGATGTCCAATTGTGAACATGGAGGTCCAAATTACAACATCTGTTAGATGTATTCACAACATCTAATGAGTAGATAATGAGTGTGCTTATTATGGTGTTTGATAATCCCCAGGCGTAAAAACAAAACATTTGTGCTCTTCAATTATATACAGAACATATGATACCTATGAATACCGCTTGGAGCATCAATTTTTTTAAATATCACGGATATTACAACTTGGGTATCTACGCACAGCTATTTTTACAACTCGTCGTGAATGTAACAAATAGGATGTCTAAATAACGCTGTCAAAATATCCATCATGTAGTAACAAACAGTTTTGGATATGTCAACCTCATTTAGATAATCGATGATCCGATGGATGTCGTTGGCTGCTTGGGCATGTAGGCAAACGGCAAAACTTGTCACCGGTTAGTAATTCCTATAGTAAATCCATGCAAGGTTAGGAAAATGGAAAATAAAGATTTAGGTGACAATGAAATGGGTTATCCAATGACCACGGACTTAGATCAGGGCTGGACACACGTGGAAATTTTTGTACGCCTTATTGTCGTCTAGGGCAATCCCGAAGATGGAGGAGATTTATTCCGAGACTGCCCGATCCGTGCTTGAGTGCTTTGCGCAGGGCGCATCATGCACAACATCCCATCCGTCGCATAGGACGTTAAACCGTGGTCACCTTTAGTTAAGAGCAGGTTTATGCCGCCGTCGGATTTCTCTCCAGTCTTCATTCCCTATGGCGTAAATAATCTAAGCTGTGTCTCGCCTACTCCAAATAGTTCAAGATAAAGTGCCGATCACAAAGGACAAATGCGAAGCAGTTCTCCTTCTTGAATAGGACCATAAGGGACTGGAACGACCTACCAGCAAAACTATTTGAGTCCTTCCCGAAAAATTTACATATTTTTAAAGAGCGGTTGAAGAAGTAGGGACCCAGGGCTTTTTATAATGTTTTCTATTGTTTTTTCAATTTTTTTCTATTGTTTTTTCATCGTATGTACATGTTACCACCAGGCCAATGGCCTAATTGTAACAATTTTAATAATAATGAAATACCACACCATAATACACGACGGAGAATAACACCATTAAAAATTAAAACTTGCTGGGGAAGGGATGAATGAAGGGCTGAAGTGTACTAATCTTAGGATAACAATTTGGGGAACAAATATACGAAATATTTGTGGAAGACCCCTGAAGAAGCGTGCCAAGCGTGTTGTGGAATGATTTCTGAATGAAGAGATTAAAGAGATATCCTGTTTCGCACTCGTCCGGCCACACCTTGAATATGCAGCGAGCATATGGGATCCGGTGTAGAAAGGCTTAATCCGTGAACTTTATAAAATACACAGGAAAGTTGCGAGATTCGTAAAAAAAACTGCAACGGCCGTAGAGAAAGCGTTAAACAGATGTTGAACGAATTAGGCTGGGAGCCGCTAGCGATTCGTAGGCTGCGCGGTACGCTTAGATTGCTTGAGAAATTGTGAATAGATATCTTTCAGTGCTACACGGAGAGCATTATGCGAGAAAACTCGACCTAGATTCACACTATATTTCCACGTCCGACACAAACGATGAATTAAGAGAGATTTTTGCACAACGGATAGGTATGGGAATTCATATATCTTTCAGAGCGATACGGAGAACACCTACGTGAAATACGTAGGAGTGAAAAGATTTGCTGATAGGAGAATTGAGTGGAGAGCTGCGTCAAACCAATCCTAGGATTGTTGACCTGTGATGATGATGAAGTAAAATGGGTGAAGTATATCCTCCCCATTCAAAAAAATAAACAATAGCAATGAATGTGATATACTATGCAGAGGCTGAATATTGCATTAAGCGGAAAAATTAATCATGCTAAGACGTTAAGAAAGAATTTATCAAACAAAAAAAAATTAAAAAATCATGTTATCCAAAAAGTCACTCCAATCTCGCCAGATACACTGTAGATTACTCAGGGAGGATTAGTTAAATCCTAGGACTGTTGACCAGTGATGATGATGATGACGGGGAACATCATATTAGGACACCACCATATTTCCAGGTCCGACAGAAAGGATAAGTTAAGAGATTTAGCCGAAATTAGAGATATGGGAATTCGTTTTTCTTCCGAACAATAACGGGCTAAAATTAATTCTACACGGAATTTCGATAGAGAATTTCCATTTTATTTGTAAATAGCTGGTGTCCAAACATTCCCCGCCATACGTCTACCACTAAATGAGTGAGTATCTACATCCTACGACAGTATGGTTTTGCTGTTATGCTGTTTCGTAATTTTATTTCTAAGTTTTTTTACTTACAAGGGTGGAGAAGTATTAGTATTTTAATGAAATCCATTCATTAATGCATTTTAAATTTGTTTTTTTCATTTCATGTATTAATATCAAAGTTGGGGTTTCAATGTTTGACTTAGATTATGGTAGCTGCGCAGCCACCTTCTGAGCTCCAGTAGCTAGATAGTTACTCTTGCGATATTCGGTGCGTTGGTTATTTTTCGCTTCCGTAATCCATAGTGACCGTCTTATCTAAAAACGAAATTTCAATTTTGTGATAGATTAAAATATTTTATGATATTTCTCGTAAAGAAGAATGTAGAAGGTGAAGTTCACGGAACGGAAGAGGAACGAAGAAGTGCTGTACATGGTGGGTGAGGAGAGGCAGTTTCTAGATGAGAGATGGATCGAGTACTTAGCGGGGAGGGGATGTTGAAAACAGTGTTCGAGGGTAGAATGTTGGGTAATTGAGAAGAGTAGATGAAAGATAATAGGATTTTTTAGATGGAATGAAAGGGAGTTCGCTTTATTTTGAATTAAAGAGGGGAGATTGCCGGAATGTTTCGTGATGCTCCATGCAAACCTACCTTCATCGGTAGAATAATTTCATAATAAAATTAACTCTCATATCCCATATACTTTATATTTCTCTCGCTCATCTAGGGAATCAACCTGAAGGCTGGCTGAGATATTTTACTTAAGATATACCTCGTTTCGCAAAATAACCCACTTCAGAATAAGCAGAGAGCGCCCTACTCACTTCATTCATCGAGGAGCGAGCCAGGAAGTTACGCGTGGGCAAACGCGTTTTGCTATATCTCATAGTCGGTCTCATTTGTGAGAAGGCGAATGGAAAGGCTTGAATGAACGAAATGGCCGGTGGAGACGTGATGCAGATTAAGGGGAGAAAATTTTAAATCATCATTACAGGTTAACAATCCTAGGATAGATTTGATGCAGCTCTCCACTCAATATGGTAGTTTCCTTCATCAAAGAAAACGAAAGGCATTGATTGCGATTCGTTACCCACCATTAGTGTATTCATAATACACAAATTATTTGGTTTTTGAAATACCGATTAAGACGAATGGCAAGGGTCAAATTTTATCCTCATTTGAAAAATGCCAGATTGGCGCCCATGCGATTCCACTCCACGTGACGTCACAGGGACCTAGTTTCTACACGAGAGGATAGGCCATATACATCGTCTGAGGTTACCAATGCATGCATGAGGCACAGAGCTCAGGGAAACATGTCTTAATAATCACCTATTAAAACTGGCTAAGGTCGTGAAGTTTTCTTCGTTTGATAAGGTATTAATAAACCTTTTTTAAGCCAAGCGCTACCATTCAGCAAGGTACTCAGCTACCCGCTGGCATCCTGCGTCCTATCAGCGCTCAGAGCCTCGATCAAGGTCACCTCACAAGGCAGGAGGGGGAACCAGAAATGCGTTCCTACTTACGCGTCGCGTTTTTGCGCGCTTGAAATTTTTCACTTTTAATTTAATCGCGAAAAATAGATATGGTCATTTAAAAATCTAAAAGCGTGAAATACGTACTCCAGGAGTAATAATCTTTCGATTTAGGCAATAAAAAAATAATAGGAAACCACCCTATTCTCCCGTCAGCTAGCCTTTACGCATCCAGGTATTTCTTCTCTTTCACATCCTTCTTTACTTGCTCCATATTTTAATTCGGGGTCTTCCTTTTTTTGTTCTAGCCAACTAATTGTCCCTCCACGATTGTCTTCATCAGGCCATACTTTCTCAAATTATCGCCGATTATGCTGTTTCGTCTTCATGTCAAGGTTTCCACGAAACTTTTCTTCCCTCATACTCTTCTTAAGAACTTCGTCATTTACTTGCTCGGTCCTTACTTACATTAGATTCTCATCCTAATTACTTAAATTTGATTCACATTATTCTTTTTATGCAACACATTTCGAAAGCCTCGAAAGCTCACATTTGTTGGGAGGAATACTCCAAATTTTAAGTTCTAATAAATATTTTCCTTACTCCTATGCTTGTATATTAAACAGCCAGGAAAAAAGTCGAGGAAAAAATTAAAAAATCTTTGTCCTCTCATCCCACATAGGATTAAGAAATCTTCCCTTCCCTTTCCAGATACAGATGACACCGGGAGGAAGACACCTACGATTTCATCCGCAGACCCGTGGAGTATGCCACAGTCGCGACGGTGTTACAACTACACACACTAGAATACCCGCTAGCATTGGCCTCCCGAAGACTGTCGACCTCTGGGAAGCGCAAATCATCGGCAGCGCATCTACGTGACTGACGCTGTGACGTGGACCGTGCGCGGGTCGATGCTCATTTTTCGAAACATCAGCGCGCCTCCTTCCAATTATTTGCGCCATGTGGGAGGAGGGACAACTTCCGCTGCACTCTCATTGTTGCGCAGCGCGCATTAGCCGCGGCAACAATGGCAAACGTTCACGGCCTCTTTTACTCGATTGTTGGCATAACTTGGAACGACCGTTGCGCCGTGACGCCGCCACCGTAACTCATCAACTGAAGAGCGCACCGCGCAACTCTGTTATCCACTGAATCATGCAGTCAAAACTGCTGTTTAAATATTATCGAGAAGGTAAAGGTCCCCAAATAGGCTATATCAAGGGTTAAAAGCAAAATCAGTGTACATATAATGTGGATAATTTAATGCTCGAATTTTTAAGTCAACAGTTTATCCATAAAAATGAGCCGATATTAGTGCCATTTTCATTTCACTAACGTATTTTGTCTTCAAGTACATAAATAATTTGCTAATAACTCAAAAAGAGTCCGGCAACGGGCCTGAGAAGTATTAAATCGCGATTATTATAATGTAACGAACATAATTATTTCAGTTTTTGGTTAGAGAAAAGACTTTCATAATCTGGTATGAAACAGCTTTTTTATCTTATAATAAGACAACACTTCCACCAGGGCCTGAATGAAGATTTTCAAATGCATTTTCCATAGGAAACAATCTTGGTTTCTTCGGCCATCAGTCGCACTTCAATTAGAAGAGTAATTTTGTGAATTGGACCAACGTACTTAAACTGAGTAACTCGCAAAAGTGAAGGACAATGATATATGCATTAAGCCCCATAAAGCGTCCGTATAGATATCTACACTTCCTCATGTAATTTATCTTGAGTTCCTACGCGTCTCTGCTTGAAGAATGGAGAATATAGGGTCATTTGAATGCCCTATTATCGTGGAAATTAACATTTCCCTTTTTCTCTTCTTCAACAAATGTATTAGCCTTGCCACATTACTTACATAAAGGAGTGTAATCCTGGAAAAGATATTTTCCAATTATTGCTCATCGTAAGACTTAATGCTACATAAGAAGTATAAAATACTCTTGACTGGACACATCTAGTATGAATATTCATGTCAGAATGTTCATAATCAATCACTTCATTATTTTTTGTGGACTCATATTTTCTTTTTAGCATTCTAACATTCAAGGAGCTGTCTTCTTTCTTTGCAGCTATTCCCGTTTGGGGTCGCTGTACCCAACTAGTCCCCTCCTAATCACTCAATCCTGGGCATCCCTTACAGTCAAACATTTCTCCCTCATATGTTTCTCGACATAGTCCCTCCATATCAAGGAGGCTGTAAATATCAGGAGGCGCTGTTTCCGAGTTTTTAGCGTGGTCAAAGTTCCGCCATCTTGGTTTGACAATTTTTGGACTTAGTCTCCGACTGATATATTGAGGCGGCCAAGTTTTGCTCTGAGAATGAACTACATTAAGTGAAACCAAACCAAAATCACTAGAATTTCGACTAAAATCACTAGAAATAACCAAAATCATTAGTATTTCGTTGGTGATTGTCATCGGATTTTTTCCATACTTCGCGATACTTCAATTAAGTAATGTATAAACTCTATGTCCTGTTAGCCACTTTACTAGTGGGGATATCCTCGAAAGTATGCTTTATGGTTGTAATTGTTAGATTTCCGTTGGATATAATGAAATTAAATACCAGTATAAGTGCATGAAAATGACTGGTTTACTCTCGTAAAAATTTTTATCAGCTGAGCTGGTTGTAGAACGTAAGCGTGGTGATTGATATAATTTTTCCCTGGGAAAAGATTTTTGATTTATAACTTCGCGAATCCTACCAATGGAGTGAGAAAAAAATGGTCCACATTGTGTCTTCCATAAGTTATTTTAACGTATTAACGAGCTATGGCGAAATATTTCACCTCATAGGACCCTTATGTGATTGCCAATGTGTTGGTCAAAGTAGGCGTAGCTAATAATACCCTCCCCCCCCCCCCTACCTGTAAATTTCGAATTCTGTTCCCTGCCATCTCCATAATTGTCTTATTCCTAATCCTATATCTTCTTTTTCTTCATCTCAGCATTTTCATCTCTGGCACGTCCAATTTCTTTTCGTGGGATTTTTTTTAGCAAGCCAGCAAGACAAGTAACGTCATGAGCATATTGTGGTAACTATGACCTAAAGAAAATATTATCTGTGCTTGCATAGCTTTTAATTCAACGTGACTTGCTCAAAATTGTATGTCCTAAAATAAAATTTCCACGAGGACATTGCGTGGAGAGGGGACATGTGGACGTCACAATGGAAACGGATGTTAGTGATTAGCCTAGATTGGGCAGTTCAGCCGATGTCCTCTCTAGCGTGTCCGTGAGATGGAAGAGAATAGATTGTTCGGCAGGGAGTGAATCATGCCCCCAAATGGACACTTATTTGATCCACTCCATAAGAAGCATGATATGTATATAACAGCTTGTTTACGACCGTCAGCTGATTCATGCCAATAAATATATTAAATGTTACTGGCAATTTTACAACACAATTTAATTGTATCGTAATACAGGTTTCAATTCATTTCGTACTATGTACAAGAAAGATATTACTCCTGCAGTCCATCACTCCCTCTTCCCGGTATGACTTCATCTACATCTACATAATGCACCGCAAGCCGCCTATAAAGGCGTGTGGCATGGATTGTTATGACACCAGCCGTTCTAACATAAAAAGGAAGTGCTCTAACTAAGTTAGGACTAGCATTTATTAAAGTCCTTTATGGTTCGGGGAAAAACCTATTCCCAAATCTATCCGTTCGGCAAAATATCTCTCTTAATTTATCGTTTCTGTCGGACCTCGAAATATAGTGGGGTTCTAATACGATGTTATCCGTGTCGCTCTTAAAGACATCCATTCTCAATTGTTCAAAGAATCTAAGCCTAGCGCGCAGCCTCCGAGTCTCCAGTGGCTCCCAGCCTAATTCGTTAATATCAGCGTAACGCTTTCTGTTCGCTCGTAGCAGATTCGCGCAGCTTTCCTTTGTTTTTTATTAACTTCACAGATTTAGTCTTTCTGAGCCGGATCCCATATCCTCGCTGCATATTATAGGTGTGACCGGACGAGTGCAAAATAGCATATCTCTTTACTTTTTCTACCGAAAATCTTCCCTTCTTGACCAATTTACGAATTTTTTACTTCAATTTACCAGCAACTTTTTTTCTGACTTTTTTGCTTGGCAAAATTTTATAATTGAACGTTACCGATGCTCAAAACGCTATATGAAGAGAGGAGAATTTGAATGAACACGGTGATAAATGAAATCCTAGAAGGGAAAGACATAATTGAACTTGCAAAGTCACTTCGGCTGGCATGGTTGGACCATTTATAAAGGATGTATCGTACAAAATGCCCAAGCTAATAATTAATAGCAAGATGGGAGGGGTCAGAAGAAGAGGTACACCACGGAAGCCATGGTTACAGGATGCGGAGGATGATTTGAAGGCAATGGGAGTTACAAGATGGAGGCACAGTGGCGTAGCCAGGAATTTCGTTCGGGGGTCTAAAACCAGGAGGGAAGTTAAAAAAAACAGAGTACTAAGTAATGGGTTTGAAACTAATTTTAACACCATGATAAAAAGAAGAACACAATGGTAATTTCCACACTTTTAATGTCACAACTCAGCAACCGACCATGGTTTCAACACGTAAGTGTCATTTTCAAGGAATAAGAATTTTTTTAATGAATATATTTTCAAGGAATATGTTATCATGGGTATAAAGAACTTCCACAAAATCGAGCCGGATACGATTTTATAATTTTAACACTTTTCATAATCTAAAAAACTTCATTTGATAAAGAAATATTTTTTAAACCCATGATATTTCAATATTTTGTTTTCTTTTAAGAAGGAAAATAAATGTGTTTTTATATTTCGGGGGGGTACGGACCCCCTGGACCTACCCCCTGGCTGCGGCACTGTGGAGGGGGAAAGCAGGAAGAAGAATTAAACTAAAAGGCGGCATATAAAGGAAGAAGACAGGGCCCAAAACGGGCTGTAGAGCTGCAGATGATGATGATGATGATGCAACTTGTTTCGACGCATTGGTGTTATCCTCAAATATTTCATAAATTTCATCTAACACGAGGGTTTTGCCCCTCATGATCACGCCGATGTGGTGAATCACTTTGCACGAATATGAACATTCGGAGGAAGAAATTATTTCGAGCTTCATGTGCATGGGAAGTGGAACGACGTACGACAATAGAGAACATTTTTTTTTCAAGAGAACACGTGGTGCCACACCATTTGTGGGAAGACTTTATTGCATAGAGTAAAAGTAAATTTTTATCCCATTTTCCCGGACACGCAAGCGTATTTATTATTTATTATTACACATTGATGAAAGTAGACTATTGCCTGGTGGTGATGGTATACACATGAATAACAAATGTACCTATCTAATACGAAGTTTAGAAAAATAAAAGACACCCATGGTAAAAAATAATCCATTAATTCTAATCTGTACATTAATTCTAATCTCTACATTGTTCCAATAAACCAATTTCAAACAACCCATCAAATACATTAACTCTAATATAATACAACTAACAAATGAGCATTTACCCAATTAACCCAATTTCACACTCTCTCTTTTAAACCAGTATGCAATTAACCAATAAGTGATGAGCACTTCTCCCTAAAAATCTTCGCATTTGCAGCGTATGAGTCAGAGCTAGCGAAGTATCAAAAATAATTAACTGATAAAAGTTAAAGTAATCTCGGTAATATACACCAAGGATTAAACTCACCACTAACACACATTTTACATAGCCTAGATTCGAACTTGGATCTCCCGAATGCCTTTCAGGTATGTTACCAGTTACGCCATCAACCCATCGAATACTAAGGCTGGGTTTTAGCGAACCAGGTGTGGACGTCTCAAGTCCGCACTGTGGCATAGAGACGGAAGTCGTTCTTACTAAGCCACTGTCGGAGAATAAACCTCTCTTTGTCGCTATTCCGCGACGGAAGTATTTCAAAGCACTGGTAGACGGGTGTAAAATTTTAATACACCAATGATATTGCTCGTCATGAAAAAAATAACTGAAAAAAGTAAATTGTATGTCAACAGTTATTATTTCAGTTGCTAACAACAATAATCATTTACAATTATTTTTCGCAATAGGGTGGTTTCCCATTTTTTATTGCCTAAATCCTGGAGTAGGTATTTAAATCTTTTAGATTTTTATATGACAATATCTATTTTTTGCGATTTAATGAAAATGGAAATTTTCAAGCGCGCGAAAACGCGACGGCTAAGTATGAATGATGTTAAAAACCCGAGTGACGTCATTTTGCGTCAATTACACACATTGCGTTGCTATTTTTTTATTTTTAGATACCGTTGTATTTTCTCATTTGTCTGTTGGACAATAATAGGTGCCCAAATTAAAAGTGATAAACATTCACCAAAACTTGACTGAAGTTAGTGTAGAAGATAATTCTGAACCAGATAGTATAAAAATTTTAGGAATGAAAGCTCAATTAAATGAAAATTAATGGTTAATTTAAATACTCGCATTCATTTCCAACGATTATTTTTAATAATTTATTTTTTAAATACCTAAGCTCATCCTGGGCAGAAAACCCTGATGGAAGACGACCTCCAGGACGATCGAAAAAAAGATAGAAGGATAAGGTATTGATTGATATGGGGAGAATGAGAGTCAGCGAGGAGGATGCGGAAAATAGGATGAATTGGTGGCAGAGAGTGTGCGAAACTAAATACCACCTAGGGCCAGGGTCTTCAACCTTTTTCAATGCAAAGGCCAAAAATCGATTTCACACCGTGCAGAGGGCCATAATGTTCCACCTCACTTTAACACCATATCATTAAAATTAAACATATAATTTAAAAGTGCAACAATCTCTATTGGTTAAAAATTTCAATCACCAATGCGATTTTTGACATTGTTTATTTTTGACGAGCGTGTCGATACATATTTAATATTGTGGGACGAGATTAATTGATTGAGGCGTAACTTGGTGAAAGCGATTCATAATTAACATTAAAAAGAAGAACTTTGTGCTTTCACATTAATATTTATTCACTACCATGGTTTCAACGTTAGACCTGATGATGACGTCTAACGTTGAAACCATGGTCGTGAATAAATATTAATGTGAAAGCACAAAGTTCTTCTTTTTAATGTTAATTGTGTGACGAGATACAATATTTCCTTTAGCCTCTAGGAGCCGCAAAAAATTAGCCTGCGGCCCGGGGGCCGCGTGTTGAAGTCCCTTGATCTAGGGTATAAATCACCATGGGAATAGAAGTAAGTAATCTCACCCATGATATATGTATGTGTGAGTGTACTTTCATATGGCAGCCGAAAGCTTAAAGAGGCAGGCATCCGAGTTAAAGACTATCAACACGATTGTCCACGGTGACTTTGCGACAATACTCAAACCCCTTCAAAACCCCACAGTACATTTTGACTTGCTAGCTGAACTGTGCACCTGGTTAAAAGCTCAATCCTAGCTTAAAAAAAAGAAGCAGCACTTTGAAAGCCATACTGCTTTTTTTCATCGTCAGTGCTTGGCTGTCAAGAATACAAGTTTTCCCTTTTCTTTCATTGATCTTTGGTAGGAAGCGTTGAACCTAATACGGCACTTTTTTTACATATGATGACCTGCATGTAACACTGAACTATTTTCTTACCTTTTGTCATTAGTTGTGGTTATAATGAACTTAGAATTTTTTTAAAGTTAAGATGGTATCTGCTATAGCGATTGATATTTATTTTTATGTTTAATTAATACTTCTATTGATTTGATATTAATATAAATTTGATATTTATGCGTGAAGAAGAGAGATTACAGGTTGCCTAGGGTTGAGAGCTGTTGTGAGAAAAGAATCGGATTGTTGTGTGAGAAGCCATAACAAAAAGATGTGTAAGGAAGAAGACGAGGAAATTAATTGTATTTGAAAAGAAATAAAAGAGGTCGCAGAGAGAAAAAGTGCCTGATGTTACACTGTATTATACATAATATTAGATTTCAAGGAAATTTCCTTCAGCATCGCATTTTACTTTGTATTTTTCTAATTTGCAGTGACATTGAGGAATGAAATAACAGTGATGAGTGTACTTTTTATTGTGCAATTATACGATGAAGTGATGTCTGTCTGCCTTCTAAATTACACACATCCGCTCTCATCCGAGTATAGTGAGTGGACAGCGCGGACTTTAAAAGAAAGAATAGTTGGAGCGCATTTAGACCTATTAACTTTCCGTCGGGGAGGTCCACTTGCACACACAAAGAAAAAAACGTGACTACCACGAGGCGCCGAATTTTGTTCGAGAGTGAGTGAACTGAAGGCCCACCGATCCCTTTTATTTAAAGGCCCGTTTATAGAAAAAATATCGAAAAATCAAATTGAAAACACTGGGAAAAATTGCTTTGGGCGGTTATGAAAAATATTGGAGTGCCTCAGAAGTAAAAGTAATTGAAGCGAAACTAGTAATAAAATTGGGATAGAGTCACGCGAGGCCGAAGCGAGTGAGGCCGAGAATCGTTGACCCCCTCGGAAGGAGTGCGTGACGTCATCAATTAATCGGTGAAAGGGTTACGACCGTAGATTTTTGTTTCTCTAGTGAAATATGGAAAATTACAGCAAAATCTTGGGTGGGAGGTTTCGAAATTTGGTGCACCTGCTGCCACAAAAGAAATGAAATTCATTGATAATGAAATTCAAACGTATAGACCAATTGAGCATTAAGGAAGTCTTGAGAAGAGCATGGGAGAAAACAAGCCTTATGAAAACCTTAACTATAAGGTGAAAAAACTTAATCGGCCGTATCTGGAGGCATGATGGCCAGATGAAGGAATCAAATCGAAACTTGAAGCTTGTACGTGGTGGAATGGCTCCATATTAATAATGAAAGACACTTTGTTTCTTCCACAAGTTTGTGGAAGAAACAAAGTGTCTTTCGTTATTAATAGAGATGAAGGAAATTAGAACTTACATTTTGAGTATGCTCCTAAACGGAAGTGAGGCATGGACAATGACAGCAGCGGCGAAATCAAGAGTGGAGGCTTCCGAAATGAGGTGCTACAGTAGAATGACGAATATCAAATGCACCGGGTAAGTAGGCAACGAGGAAGTTCTAAGAAGGGTAGGAGAGAAGAGAAGTCTTGAGAAAACCTTAATAAGAAGACGGAACAACCTTATAGGCCACATCTTGAGACATGATGGCCTGATGAAGACAATCGTCGAAGGATAAGTGGAAGGCAAGAATGGAAAAGGAAGACCTCGAACAAAATATATGGAACCAGTAAAGAGAGATGTGAAAGAGAAGAAATACGTAGATGTGAAAAGATTAGCTGATAGGAGAACTGAGTGGAGAGCTGCGTCAAACCAATCCTAGGATTGTTGACCAGTGATGATGATGATGAAAACGGTTAAGGCGAATTCTCCCTAGCAATCTGCCCTGCGCGCGTGCGGTGCGATAAGGGCAATTATCGAGGGGCAAGTGGATGGCAAGAACAGAAAAGGAAGACCTCGAATAAAATATATGGAACAGATAAAGAGAAGAAGTACCTACGTAGGTTTGAAAATATTAGCTGACAGGAGAATTGCCTGGAGTGCTACGTCAAATCGATCTTAAGCCTGAATCACACGATAATTTTTTTTCGTTGCGAAAATTGATTGCTCGAGTGATCCCTCCAGCCGTCGATTTTCGCATAATTTCCGATATCACAGCTCGCTGTCATAAGACCCGCATAACGAAAACATATTGCGTGATTAGGTTCACCTAGTATGTCGTTCCCACGATTGTCAAACGTTGCGCTGCAATCGCTCCATACGGGCATGCGTTCTGATTGGTCGATATGGAGTTTTAGTGACGGTTTCAGTGGCGGAAAAAGCGACCAGACGAGTGATGAAAAAAGTGATGGGAATCCTCATCATTGGAGTGATCGCGAAAAACAATTGCCGGCGAAGATCATTTGCGAGTGATCACTCAAGTGATCGCTGAAGAGATCACTCGAAAATGACGAAAAAAATGATCTTATCATTCAGGCTGTAGGGATGTTGATGACGATGATTAAGATGAGAGTCACTTAAGTAGATAAGTTGAGTTTTGAATTGAGTTACGTATTGATGCAATGTTTCCATGGGCACCGTCTGCTCTACCATATGGCGGGCGATCGTTCCAGAGGCGTCAATGAGGCGGACGACAAATCTTATCACAACGAGCGTGGGACGTTTCACAGGCACATTTAGACTTGTTCCTTTGCTTTCTTGGCCTTTTCACTCACTCACAGACGTAACCAGAATGATAGTTGGGATAGGCAGGGGTAGAACTCAACCCATATTAAATGCCGGTTTAGAGGAACAATTAGCAGTAAATTTAAATCGAGCACTTCACGAAAAATTAGCTTCAAAGCTTTTGGGTAATGAGAGGAAAAAATTGCGTACACTGAACGCGATCTATCATTATTCTGAAGAACTAATATCACAAACAAAGAAGATAAGGATCAACGAATTGTTCCAGTACATGGTGGGTGAGGAGAGAGAGTATCGAGATGAGACACGGAGGAGACAGAAGGTATGGAAGGAGCAAGTACTTAGCGGGGAGGGGGTGTTGAGCACAGTTTTAGAGGGTAGAATGTTGGGTAAACTAGAAGGAATTGGGTAAGGTTTTAAGAAAGACTAAAACGGACTTTGCCTAATCGCTGATTGACGAGGGAAGTGCATTAAGGTAGGTGAGACTACCAGAACGCCTCTTAAGTACTCCATGGAAACTTACTTCAATCAGTAGAATACTTCGATGATAAATCTCATCTTCAGTGCAATAAAGGTGAGTATTGAAATTGATTTGACTGGTATCTTATTGTTAGCCGCCTCGGTGTCATTTCCGCAGTATATTTATCCATTCCTTGTTATATACATGTTATATTTCACTCCAAAGCATCTTCTTCCATATTTCACGGTTTCCATTAATAAAAAATGGGTAAAAATGGGCATGGAACACATTAAAAAATTACTACGACACGTTTCTAAAATTTTCTGCTAATTTTTCCCATAAATTCGAAATCAATCAACCCGCGCTAATTTTTGTTTTGTTTTTCTAGGAACGCCATCATTGGCGTGCGAATGCTTGAATTTCACATTAGATTGCCCCAACGTATAATTGATAGCTGTTTTTTTTACTATAAACAAGTCTTTGGAGACAATTATCTGGAAAGGGAGCAAGAAAAGATGAAAGCATCCCCAATGTCGGGACGAGGGACTGCTCAGTTCGTGCGTGAATCTGTACGTGAGTATGCGCATGCGCAGTCGCGAGTGTGGAAGGCGAGTGCCCGTTGTGTAATTAAGTGGTCCCATTCAGCCACTTTCCTCCCTCCGGACTGCTACACTCATTGCTCACGACTCAGTTCCTCAACTCGCTTCCCTTCCGGCTCAATGATTAATCTGCCTCTTTAGGTGACTCACTCACGGCAGGAAATAGTGAGGAATCACCGAGTACATCTTAAGGGACCAAAAAAACCTCACAACAATTGAAGTGGCGCCACTTATGCTTGTGGGTCACTTGTGAATGTTATCCACGCTCATGAAGATCGAAATTTGAACTTCGTAATGTCACATGCATGGTCATATGCAAGGAGACTGCATAGAGGAGGCCCTATTCCATTCCGTAAAGGGCTGAATTCTGTTGCCACTTCGGTCGCATTTTAATCAGTTTTCAAAAATGTCCGCGGTGCGATGATGATTGCCATGTGATCCACTTTAATCCAATATTTTGCATTACAATGTTTGTAATAGTAAGGAATAGCATTGAAAAGTTATAAATTTGACAGATCGCATCATCTTCTATACAAATTTCTATTAAAACCGCTATTTATAGCAATTTTCCCGTGAAACTCACAAGGGGAGTTGGGAAATGAAGTTCGGAGTGGGAAGTCTAGATGGCAAGCCATTTACAAAAAAAACACTCCGAAAGTTTCAGTCCTACAGTATATAATACCATGCGTCCATTCTGTCAACCGAAAGGCGTGGTAGCTGAATTAGCTGGCAGGAATATTAAGCCGAAGGTTTCGTGTTCGAATCTTCAACCCGACTTTTTTCATAATTCCGATTGACAGAACGGACGCATGGTATTATATACTGTAGGACAGAAACCTTCGGAGCGTTTTTCTCGTGAATGGCTGGCCATCTAGTCTTATGTCTTGGGCATTGTAACACTATGGGGTAGTGCTGAAAACACGCGCCGTCCCACTCCGAACTTCATTTCCCAACCCTGTACTCCCCTTGTCAGATCAATTTGTCCGTCAGTGATACGAGTGGCGACTTTTTTAAAACCTATTTAAATGCGCGGTGGTTGAAAACACATTTAGAGGCGACTTTGAGAATCCTCATTTGTAATATTCGTGGTCATTTGCAATGAATCGATTTCCCTGACGTTCATCGCTTTAGGAAGAGCAAGTAAAAGATAAAATTGAAATAAAATATGAAAAAATGCTCTTTCAGTACCTTATAAATTGAGTTTACAAATGCCCTCTTCATTAATGTGTTATCATGAAAACAGGCCATCAAATACCGGTCGTGGAATGGTCAATGGTGAGGAGGGAGTATTTTGGTAGCAAACAAATTGTTCATCTTACATGCGTTCTCAAAAATCGATCAATTGTATTCAATAATCCTACTGTTAACACTCCTGCGCGTTAACGTTGAATTTCCGCCGTAGCAAAGAGACACCCGAAGAATAAACTACACGAGTAAATAAAAATAATTGTCAGCGATAGCGTTTTGAGTGCCACTTAATTTATTGGGAAACTTCATTGACTGACGTACAATAGTCATTTGCGGAATTGTCTGTGGTAAATATAAAACTCAAGATCCATATTTTCTTAAGTCGTACGCACATTTATTTATGTATTTATTAATGGGTTAAAAACTCAACATATAAAATACAATCGTTAATATGATCAAACAGCATAGTCATAATCTAAAAATCTAAACCAATAAAAGAAAATACGGACAAAAATAATACAAATACCAACAAATCCTCGCAAAATTAAATTAACTAAAGAATAGAACGTGCAGCACAATCATAAACTCAAAAGTTTTAAGTCAAATAAATAAAATTTTTGCAACATTTGGACCTAAACTCAAAGATACTTATGGTCATATAACAATAAGATAAAAATTAATAGTTTTATACATTAATATAAATTAAATTTCAACACATAATTTCCTATCAATTGAAATTTCCGAAGTAGGAGGTTTCACGGCTGGCTAAGCTTTATGGTTAAGCGCGCCCACTTTGAACGCTCTATTGTGTAATCACTTAAAGGGTAGGTTGTAGAGGATGCATGAAACACCGGCTCCCCGTTAGTGTGAGATATCAAGTGATAGTTTGCATGAGTTACGATTCTGATTCTTAGACGTCCTTCGAGACTTTAGCATCGGCTGCGGGATGGTTACATAAGTGGTGCCGCTGCGTCGCTGGAAGCAGCTGCGGTTTTGTACATCCCCAGTTCACTCATACTCACCTACGAGGTGTAATCAGAAAATAACGGGAAGTGCATTTTTAAATTTCTCTCGAGTTTGGATTGTCCGATTGTCAATACATATTTATTTTTATTATGTTGGTATATATAACCTTAAAGTATGATGAAATTTGCAGCTGTTATCTTTTGTTTACTTTGTCCGAGGAAGCCGCTAAGGTTAGATGTGTTTTTGTGAGCTTGGCGATTTTCGGCTCACGGTTAACTGATTGTTCGTGCATTTTGGCCAAAATCAAAACTGTAACGATGCCCAGCCTCTATGTTCGTCGGACATAGCTCCATATGACTTTTTCCTGTTTTAAAAAATAAAGAGAGCGTTTAAGGAAAGTCGTTTTACAAGTAATGATGGCATTAAATGAAATCACTGACCGATATTAAGGTTAACGCAAGTGTCGAGTTTGAGAAGTGTTTCGAAGATTGAAAGAATTGCCGGCACAAGCCCATAATAACTAATCGGGACTGTTCTGAAGGTCAGGGCCGGCCCTAGCAGGTGCGGGGCTAGGAGCGAACCTTTAGCGCGGGGCCCTTCACTTAAAATATTAAACTCTATACCCCATCTACAAACTCGAGCATTTTGAATCCCTACCACTCTCTGGCTAAGTATGTGACAAACGCAATTGCAAAATAAAAATTACTGCATTATTATTCCTTTTTCATAATATTATTTTTTGTCTAGCACGGACTTAACAATACAGTTGTAGTTGAAATTGCGTTTTCAAAACTATCGTATATATATATTTTTTTTTTTCACGGGCCTCCCTTTCACGGGCGGTCGCCCCGCCCTAAGGCCGGCCCTGCTGAAGGTTATAACATTTATGTAGACGAATAAATAAATATGCTGCTTACTGATATTTACGTTATTTTCTGAACACACCTAGTTCGTGCGAAGATCACTGACTAGACATTACGTGCTGCCGGCTGCAATGCAAAATCTTTCGTCCTTTCTTCTGAGACTGAGGATGATAGAACATGTTGGCTGTTGCGCCTCCGTTTTTTATTTACTTTGATTTACAACAGGGTGGTGCATGACTTAAGGCTTGTTGTATGTTCACTCAGTGGGAGCCATTCAGGGGCACTAATTAAAATTTGCAACAATACATTCGTTATTCATCCATGTTTTCCTAATTTCTTTCCTGAGCTTCTATCACTTCCTGATATATTCTCAGCATAAAATCTTTTAAAAATTTCTGCAGGTGGCTACAAATTTGGAGTTTATTTTCAGTATATTCACGCTACCACTTCACAGGTTTAATTCAAGCAGTTGTTTCTGTCGGGTAAATATTACCACAGGGTAAGTATACGAAAAGTGTTTTAGATTTTATAGCGCCCGTTATGCAGCCATTAGGAAAAAATAGAATTATACTACCATGATATTATGACGTCTACTTATTACTAAAAACCCAGATTTATTTCCAATCAAGTGATCATTGTTACTTTTTTTTAAGTTTCTGGGTCAATATTACCTGAAGCGAGTTGTTACGTAACATAATCTCACGCGATTACTTGAACTAGGATTAAATTCACACACCCGGTATAGAGCCAGAGAAGTGTTCATAAACGATTAAAATGTTCCGCTTTCTTACTAATGCTTTCATAAGGCTTCTTTTCTCTCCTACGCTTTTCACGGCTTCTTCAACGTTTGCTTCATCGATCTGTTTGATTTTCACCTTTCTTTCGAATCTTCAGCGATGCATAAAACAATTTAATTAAGGATGGTGTCATATAGCATAGGTTCCGTCCTGAAAGTCTTTACTGTTCACTATCGTTCTCTGACTTGTGCAGCGAAAAGTAATGTGTCATCCAGGCTTCCGATGGCAGGCTTCAAATGGATAAGAAGGATGCGTAACCAGGTTACCATGAATTTACCCTTATCATATCAGGTATTGCCGCTCCATGAATCACACGCTGCAGGCAGAGATATCTAATCAGCTGATATGCGCACAATAGATTAGTTGTGCTTCTCATAGTCGGCCTACTCCAGGCGATAGCATCGTTGATTTCTCGTATGATGGCGTCATCAAAGGGTTGATCCAGCAGCTCTCTTTGATGTGGGAAGCAAGATTAATTTCCAGTAAAACTTTACTGCTCCTTTGTTTTTTCTCTGAGTCTGACTTTAGTTTACTAGTATGCTCTATCGCTTGCAAAACTCAAGAAAACGAACATCAAATAAATTACTTCGGGTAACTAACACGGGGAAAATAAATGTGTTTTTCAATAATGCTGTTTTCTCCATGAAAATCATTGCGGGAGAAGATGATGTCCCTGTTGGCTAGAATAGACAATGTATAAATTAGTTAACTAGCTGAGGTGGCCGTGTATTCTTAACGGTAGAGGCGATATTTATGATGTGGAACATGGTAGATTGAGAGAGAAAGATTTTAGAAGAGATACGGAAAAAAGAGAGGGTTTGGATTAAGCTAAGGCAGAGCGGGGAAAGGATATTAAGACCGTGCAAGAGGGAAAGAAGAGAATAGAATTTATGGGCAGAATGAAAGGGCGTAAGCCGTATTATGATTTGAGGACGGAGTCCAAGTTGGGAGTGGAGACGGCCGGAGTGATTCTCAAATGCTCATTGCAAAGCTACTGCAACGTGTAATTTTTGACGGAATTAGCTCTGATGAGGTTAAATTGACATCAGTTGTCCCACAAGGAAGCGTAATCGATCCCCCTTCGTTCATTACATGCATAAATTGCATATGGTCCCCAATTAGCAGATGAAATAAATACTTTTAATTGCTGAAGACGCTCTCATCCATCGCGAACTTAGTGATCACTCAGACTTTGAAATTTTACCATCGGACTTCCGTAGCGTTCACGTATGGACCCAATAGTGGGGACTCGAACTGAATATTAGAAAATGCACGGCGTAAATTTCTTGCGGAGGTCGCACAACTATCCCAATTATATGCTGTGGATGCCCCTCTCTTCAAAATGATGCATTTTCGTTGAAAACGACCGGGGTAATTATGTATAAAGCAGTGAGGAAAGTACACATCAATGCTTCTAAAAGTGCACAAACAAACTTCTGATGCAGGCGACACAAATGACACCACTCATCAACAAACGACGAATGCCAACAACAACCTCTCACAAATTTCTTAGTGTCTGTTTGGACAATGAGTTAACGTTCCTAAACCAAGTGAAATATTGCACCTCCGAAGCACAAACAGCAAGCGGTTTTTTACTTTCATCCTCCACCTCTCCACTCTCCCACAGTTCTATAGCTAAGCTTTACTACTGCCTAGTAAGATCAACACTCCTCTGCGGCTGTGAGATCTTATCCCACAGTAAACTCATCCGTAAAATGCCACAAATATTCCAAAATAAATTCCTCCGCCCGCATGCTACTGAATCTCTCACAGTTAACCCGAATTTTCGAAAACCTTTCCGCTTATAAACTCTCCACTGTTAATCAGTTCAATACCCAAATAGTAAATAATTTCAAGTCCAGGCTAAGGCAACAAATAATCTCCTACTTGCAGACATTTGGTATTTGAACCCAACAACATAATTACTATCTCGTAGTTACTCTATGAGCCTTTCCTATGGCTTTACAACTTTTCTAGATTTCATAATTTCATTCGTTAAATGTATTTATTGCATTTGAAAAACTAAAAAAAAAGAAATAAAAATTATTTATAACAAAAATTGCTACTTGCAATGAAAAGGGTAAAAAAGAACACAAAATAATACAATAACACAATACAAAAGGTAATATGATAGAAATATAAAAAAATTACCGTGAATAACATTTTGTACGTAAATGTGAAAAGAAATGGATCAATACATGTTCTAAATTTTTAATTTTCTACGAACACAAACAAAACACTAGTCAGTACTCAAGCAACGCAGACAAGTGCGCTTCAAAAATCATTGCATATTCAACTGGCTGGTTGGGGTGGACATGGTTTACCGGGACAGCTTGTGAATGCGTCTGCGGCGCGACAAGAAACGAGAAAGATAAAGTAGTTTCATTTAACAAATTTCACACGTCAATATTCATGTTGTCAACTCTTTGGAGTCATAGGTGAAGCGAAAGAAATACCAGTTTTTCTCCATCGGCCTGCTGCATCGTGAGACGAAAGTGTCTTAAAATAATCGATGCCTCGAAGGCCTGCATACGTACCTCCTCGACGAACGCTCCTCGTTCGTAAATAAACAAAACGAAGCGCTTCGGGGGAGAAATATTTCTTTCTGAGAAGTCACTTTGAATATTTTCGCTTCACGTATCGTTTGAAGACAAGGGAGGGGGGGGGTTGCGCGTTCCTCCTCTACAGTGTCGGAAATGAAATCGTCCCTAAGCCCCTCAGGCTATATTTGTAACGAGGGTAAATGACAAGCCGTTTCCCGAGTTACAGAACAGGAGTAAATCAAAGCTTAATTTTTTTTCTATCTTCAAATATAATCATTCGAAAATCAAAATCAAATGAACCATAATCATGCATTATTTTATTGTATAAAAACGAAATTTGGCCCCAGAGTAAATAGAAGCGGAAACGATTTACGGCTTCTACGTATGCGACTAGTATAAAAATGTTTAAATCCTATAGCGCGTGTGGCCAGATGTGTCTGATTATCTGACTACACTGATACCGTTCGTTTTCGGGAATGAGATCGCCACTTAGCCATGTTGTAGATTTAGTTTTTGTGTGCTACTTTGGCCGTCTTGACACTTTCTTTAGCATATCAGTATTTTAAAATGGTTTATGGTGATCCGTGGGAAAAAATAAATGTTTCTTCCATCACAATTCTAGCGGTTGCCATGGTAACCAGGATTAATTAAGAGATGTTTCGATTTTAAGTGGCTCTTAATTTACATCTACCATTGAAAGAGTTAAAAATCATTGAAATTCCTGACATTTTCGAGCAGCAAAATAGCAATATGCAATATATATTGTTCCATATATTTGGGAGGAATCCATTAAAGTAGCCACTAACCTTTGCTAATCATAGAGCAGTAGTGTGCATATCTTTGGGGGCCTAGATCAATCTGAGATTAGGTTGAGTAATAGTAAAAATGACACCCCAGGATATTTTATATTTTAAAAATGAGAAATAAAAAAAATTAAGCAAGTGCGATAGTACTAATTGATGGATACTAAACGCTACCACAGCTTTACAAGCAGCGGGCGGTTGATATCCTAAATACTAAACATTTGTCTCATTTCGGAAATGACCGTGGTCAACTGGCATTTATATTGTTCTTGACTATGAATGACAACATAAGTTTCCGTATTAGGGTACCACATCGCGTATTGTAACGTAAACAAAGACCAAGGAATAAATTGAATGTATTTCGTTTTTTGCATTTTTTTCTGATTATAAGCACAGGTTAGATTATTGTCCATAGACATATAAATATTAGAGAGAAATAAAACGTGTGAACAACTCCATCTTTTCTTAAGCTTATATCATTAATCGTTGGCAGTACACTTGATGGTTCAACTTCATTAATGTAATTATGACGGTTTCAAATCCTTGACAGTAATAGTATTACTATGAACTACAGCTCAAAATCGCCCAGATGAGTCTAATACTTGATTTATTCCCGACAGCAGAAGCTTCCAACGTGAATACATGTTTGGAAACAATTAAATGATACGCTTTTTCAAGGGTGACCATGGGCTAATTCTTGTAGAAATTGTTAAACAAATAATCTCTGTGGTTATCACAAACATTTATTGGAGCCTTTATTAAATGACCGCTACATTCTCAATCGATAATAATCAATATAATAATAAACGATAATAATCATAATCAATCTTGGTTACCTCAGCATAAACATGCAAGTCCTCCTTGGCAGCAACATTAATCTTTAGACCCTCAAGGAGACAATACATAGGCTTTCGATTTTCGCCTAAAAACGCCTAAGGTGCCGATATCACGGGCTCATTTGATCAATTATTTTCAATTAAAAAATATACGACTACCCATTTTAAAATTATAATTCATTCATATTCAAACAGTGGTATGCTCTGTATATCAGGACAAAATTTCACCATCCTATTGGAAGAAATGACTTTGCGAAAAATATTTAAAAATTTCTAAAGTCGTGCCTGAGTTTTCTGGGAGTGAAAACGGAAATTGCTGTGAGAGAGAAAGGTTTGAAGATGATGGTGGCGCCACTCACGGTCGCCACATGTGCATGGAGAGCGGCTTTTAAGTTCGCTGTACAAAAGCTCTCCCTATAGTTGAGGGAGTAAACATAGATATTGAGGGATTTCGTCCATTGATTGCATCAGATAGCCGTCTAAAGGGCGCCTAAAGGCGCGTTTATTTATAATCGCACGACACACACCCCGCGTTTATTTCCGCGCCCGCCGACGGCGCAATATCGATCCGCTTGCGATACAGCAAGTATTTTAAGCAGCGGCGGTCAAGCGCATGCAATACCCGCTTAAGAGTATTTAATGACCGGCGGCGGTAGCTGGCCTGGGAGGCAGACTTAAGAAGGCGTATCACTCCCGCTCGAAGTGTTTCTTTTTCGCCACGTCCACGCTTGTTTTATTAGTTTTAAAAACGTTATTTGTTGAGCATGTTGATTGTACTTGAATTATTACAAAAATGAGAAAAGATAAAAGTACCATTGCAACGAAAAAAGAAAAAGTAATATGAATTCAAAAATATCTACTTTTTTCAAATTATTCCGCATGGAATTTTTCAAAAATGCTTTGATTCGTTTACTCATTACGCAGATTTCCCTTCAGATTCTGCCAACACAAACAACACACTATTCATACAGCGAACGCAAATGCGCATTAAAAATTATCACATTGTCAAATGGTCGCAAGAACATTGGATTACTGGAACAGCTTCCGAACGCGCCATCGTCATCATATAATTTATTTCTATTTACACATATGCCGCAAAGAGCTCGCAATGGCAATTCCATCGAGGATGCCAATAACTACAGTACAAGTGCGAACAATCATGCCCTGGTTAGAAGTAACTTACACCGACGGGAATAGAACCCACGACGTACAGATTAGCATGAGAGGAATTGAACCTGCATAATCAGAGAATGTAGACTCAACTTTATTCAAGATTTTTCTGCATCACAAACTGGAAAATTATATATTAATATTTTCTCAAATGCAATAAAAGAGGCATTTCATTAATTTTGAATTCGTAGATTTTACCCCTCTCACTCAGAGACACAATCCTAAGGTTGGTTTTTATAGTCGAGGGTAAAGCTCCCTCGTACAGGGTGGAGGACGTCATTGTATACCGAGAAAAACTGGAATTATTAGAGAATTCTGCAATTCTGGAAAAGAGAATTCTGGAATTCTTATACGAGACACGGAGAAAATTGGATAGGAAAATTCTGCTTACTTAACTGCCGACATGTCTCTGCATCAGCTACTTCCTCCCTTTCATTCACCAGCTAAAACTAATTTTCGTCTCTTATATGCATGGAATATGTCTCATCAATTAGTGTCACATTCAATCGTAAAATTCAGAACGTTACTCTCAACACTGTAATCACCAGAATTGCGCATCAGGACATTTAAAATAAATATATTTTACCCAAAATCAGTACATGTAAAATATAATTAAATAAAATTATCGGATTTGATTAAAACGTAAGGGTGGGGCTAGGCTGCTTTATATAATCCTTAACTGATCACCTTTGTCTTGGATCGAGTTGAATCAGCTTCGAATGGAATTGAGACAGCTAACAGTAGACTTATACTCTATGGATCGCGCGACATATCTATCAGCAGATTAGCGGTGTCTTATAAATAAGATAGATTTACGCGTGAAAAAAATAGAGTAGCTTGGCATTCTGTGTCGTACATGGGAAAGTCGCACGAACAATTGAGAGTGACTTCCCAAAGAAATGTATGTATTTACACCGGGCAAACCCAAATTCAGCTCCACCAAGCTTCTTCGATTATCATTGTCTTTAGTTTCACATTTTTGAAGCTGGGCTGCAGTACGGAGCGATCCGAGGCAACTGTAATTGTTGCATTGCATGGTGGCTAATGGCAGGTATTTGTAGTTGGCGGAGGAATTCAGTACCTAATTTAATATCTTGGTGAAAATGGGTAAAATGTCTTGTTTTGCCTCTGGATGCACCACGGGGTATGGAGCTGCAAAGAAAATGGATAAGCTTTCCAGAGTGAAGACTACTAGTTTGTACATGCTAATTTAAGTACCCCGTAGTATTCGACGCTAACCGCATGACTACACGTTATATTCGTTGGCGATCGTTTAAATTATCCACAGTTTAAATTTCATCGAAGAGGCATAATTTTGCAATAATTATTTATCTGATGTGAAGGTCACTGATTTGAAGCAGTTAAAGATAATATAACGCATTTAAACCCCCTAGCGATACGATAATTTCCCTATGAATACATAAGTGCATAGACTATAGTATACATAAGTAATCGTAGACGAAAAAAATACATAAGATATCATAGGTCTCACAGATGATCACATTCTTTTCACTATCGCTTACCTGTAAACGATACATTAAAAAACGACTCGATGAACCCAAAAGACCCGTGGGAGGTTTTCAAAATATGATCTAGTTTATATCATCATCGTGCTATATACAATTAAATTTACTGTCTATCTTGCGCAGCCATAATTTACGTCTTAGTTGGCCACATTTATCCTCCGCTGGAAGTTGCAATACTTTGAAATCGGTTAGTTTATCTGTCTGTTGGTGGCCTCACTTGTACTGGTGGCGACACGCCGCGGCCGGTTTCAGCAAAGGTATCACGGCGAAGTGCGGCGTCTGACATCCTTTAATTTTTAATATCCATGCACACATTCGCAGAACCAACGACGGAGTCGCACAACTGAAGGGCATTCAACGGAGGTTCCAATGCGGTAGTCAGCCGCTCATAGTGACGAATTGCCATGCATTCAGCAGCCTCTTCCGTCTTCCCCTCCCCATCACAGGAAACCCAACGCTCCCCCTCTACCTCAACTGCGACCTTTCCCCCTCCAGCCGCCGTTAATTCTTCCAATTGCCCTGACCTCGGAGCACAGCCCTTGCCGCTATAACGAAAGCAAGCAGTGGATGGCTGGCGGCTCAACGTAAGGCCGCTATACAAGGTGGAGAATAATTGTTTCACGAAATTTTAGCCCTGGATAGCTGATGTCAGTAGAATCCAAAATTACCAGTGATGTCTAGGTCCAAAAAGCACCATTTTTTTTAACGACAGAAACTTTGAGCCAAGCGTTCCGATTGGCCATGAGTTTGCCCTATTGCCGGATGCCCTGGACATATCACGAATTCGAATGCTTTGCCTGCCGAAAATCGCGATGTATCTAAGGCATCCGGCAATTGGGTAAGCTTGCGGCCAATTGGAGCTCATGACTGAAATTTTAGTTTAAAAAAGGTATTTTTGACGCGAAATTCATTAGCAATTTTGATTCCCGCTGACATCATTCATTCCGAGTAAAAATTTCGAGACAATTTTTCTCCATCCCGTAAAAAAAGTTAGTAATAAATTTAAATTATATATTATGCTAATCTCATTTATTTTCGTCGCGAATTAACAAAATAAAAGGAATATGAATATGGCATTTCTCCTGAAGACATGTCATAAGAGGCAAAAGTTGGCTTTAGGAGATGGGTCTAGACAACAGCTCGGGGGAGAATGATTTATTGATCATTCGAAATTGCTGGATAACATGTTGCACAGGATTATTTGGTCTCTGAACCTCTACTGCTGCAAATAATTTCCTTAATGAAATGTAAAATCATAATAATTACGAATAAATTTAATACTGTACGTCCTAGGTTTCGACGTAGTTCATCGTCATCAGGTGAGGATGACGTGCTATATTTAATTTATGGGGAATTAAAAAGATTTTACATTTCATAGGGTAAAGTCGACTCCATGAAGAAACAGTCGAGTCCAATTACAAATTTTCTTCCGTTGACGAAGAGGCAATTTACTTTTACATTATTGAGCAGTATTTTTCCGTTCGAACTCCAATCGTCGCCGGCATATCATCAGCTGCCCGGGGATCATTTTTAGATCCTTTCCTCACAGTAAAGCCCGGATTATAGAAAAAATAGCATTAAAAGTGACTTTAGCTCTTAACGAAACATCAGTTTTACATCTTTGGGGCGTATGTGGAAAAAAATCGCTTACCGCCTAGGGATAAACGTGATAACGATCGCATTGGCGAGTGCAAAGACTGATTTCTATAATTTCAGTACAGTTTATATCCCTTGATAGTCTTCGGAAAGGATGCATGCTTAAATATATCCGTTCTGCGGTCTATTTTCTTAAGCTTCCGCTCATCTACATAATACCTTCTCTTTTCCTTTTTCATACGAAAATCTTCCCACGACACGACATCCTAGCTTCTTTGAGGCTCTGCCACGAATATTTCCCATAGTCCATTCTATCATGGCACGACGTTAAGCGTAGGATACTAAAGCGAAAAGTAGTGATTTTGTTAATCGCCGTTCTACCTCCTTACCAGCGGCGTAACTATGAATATGCCTTGGGGGGGGGGGGGGGGGGAGGAGCCATGGGATGGCCTGGGGTGGCGACCCCCCCCCTAGGAAAACCTGGTAAAATTTGTGATAATTGACATGCCAGGAAATACATTTTGCACCATTTCGGCAATAGAAATTGAGCTTTAAGCAGACACAGTCATTATATGTCGAGACTAGTCAATAGTTTAAATTTTTAAAATAAAATATTTCTCTGAGGCTTTGGTGGGGGGGATCTATCCCCTCATCCCCCCATAGTTACGCCACTGCTCCTTACAATACCCAGTTCCGTGACCGACACATTTTACAGAGAGGGTAGGAAGTGTTGATCGAGTGAGTCTTTCTCCCTCAACAATGAATGAATGTTTGCTTGTGAAGGGGGGGCAACGACACGAAGTGAGGGGGAGGACTGCTAGGGGAAACGAGACGAATTGCCAGGCAGAAGGGGGGCGGAAGTGCGTAACAATAGCGTCTCCCCCCCGATCCCCTTCTCACGTGACATCAATATACCCCGACTACATCTTCAACTTCGCTCCGTCCGTTTCAAAAGTTGAAACGGGTCAAAATAGTTCTCCTTAAAACTGTAGTGGAGCCACATATGTCTGTGATCAATTTTAAGTTTCTAGTATTGCCGCATGTAATTCCATAGAAACTCCACATGCCTGCTTGCACTGTTTATAAACAAGCACGAGTTAATGTGTGAATGCATGAACGATTTCGGTGGACCGGAACGGAACAATTACGAATGCATGAACCAGATTAGAACGCGTTTTATTTTATGTTCATGCATTCGCACGAGATAGGTGGTTACATGGAGGATTTTCGTATTCAGTCACGTATTCTACGGGAAATGTACCGTGTAAACAGACCTTAATGAAGATAAAAATTCGAACGCTATAACTTCATATTTTCTTCACCGTGATCACTGACGTCCTCCGCTAAAGGTAAGGCAAGCAAAAATATTTTATAATAAAACATGAACATGTGAACGCTCAGTATCGTATACTTTGAGCAATAAATTGACAAATATTCAAGTTACTGTCACCTAGCTAAATTAACAAAAATGTTGGAAATCCATCTCAGAACGATCAAAAGTGAGATGAAACTGGTATTGTTAAGTGAAAAAATATGACTGGACACTGATTTACAACAAAACAATATATTATGCGCATTGTAACGTAGCTGAAGCATTTTGGAGTATCAAACTTCTCCATTAAAGTTGTTCGGCATTTCCTTCATAGGCATCTATGATAACATCTACATACTATCCCAAAAGATGCCTCCATAGGCGTTTGCCGTGGGATGCTAGGACACCAGCCGTTTACAAGAATGAGGACATGCACAACTAAGTTATTGCCAAGGATAAGGATATGCACAACTAAGTTAATGAATGCCAAGCATTTATTTAAGACCTTTATTGTTCAGGAGAAAAACAAATTGCCATATCTATCCGTTCGGCAAAATATCTCTCTTAATTTATCGTTTCTTTTGGATCGAGAATTATAGTGAGGTGCTAAGATGAGGCTGGCTCTCCGTGTAGCTCTGAAAATTAACAATTCTTGGGCATCGGGTTGGTGTGGTGGCTAGAATGTTGGCTTCCCACCCCGTGGGCTCGGGTTCAAATCTCGGCGGTGGCAGAGAATTTTCAGAGAATACCCGATCACTGCTTGAACGATAATATTAGAGCGCCACTATATTTCCAGGTCCGACAGAAGCGATAAATTAAGAGAGATGTTTTGCCGAACGGATAAATATGGGAATTCGTTTTTCCCCGAACCATTAAGGACTATAATAAATACTAGTCGTAATTTCCTTAGAGCACTTCCTCTTTACTTGTAAACGGCTGGTGTCCTAACACTCCCTACCATATGTCTTTTAAGCGGCTTGCAGGGTATTATGTAGATGTAGATGCATGGGGGACGTTTCAAGCGGAACACTCAGTCCGTCGGATAGGACGTTCAGCCGCGGTCCCCTTGGCGCCTCTCGTTAAAAGCAGGCTAATGCCGACGCCAAGTTTCTCTCCACCCTTCCTTCCATACCCTTCCCTCATGGAGCAAATGACCTCAGCTGTCGGTCGCCCAGTGGCGGATACAGATGGGGGGCGCAGGGGGCGCGCGCCCCCCCCCTTGCGGGTCCGCCTGTATTGCCGAACATTGCAAAACCACAATTGTAACTTTTTATATTATAAGATGGCATTGTGTTTTACATGTTTATAATCACTTTAAATAAAATTTTCATATACTTTGCCTGTGACTTGATCATCTTTTATTACGATAAAAGTAAAGACAACTCAAGATATGTTGCGCCCCCCCCTTGAGTTTTTTCTATATCCGCCCCTGCGGTCGCCTCCTCCAAATACCATACCTACCTGCCTATCAATTCTTAACACCTCCACCTCTTCGTTCACATTCGTCTAAAAGTTGAGTAAATCTTTCTGTTCGCTCGTGGCAGTTTTAAAACGAATCGCGCAGCTTAAGCTTGAATCACACGATCATTTTTTTCGTCGCGAAAAGCGATCGCTCGAGTGATCATTTTTCTAAAATCACACGATCACTCCCGCCGTCGCTTTTCGCATCATTTCCGATATCACAGCTCGTTGTCATAGGACCCATATCACGAAAATATATAGCGTGTTTGTTTATCTATGTCGTCCCCACAATTTTCAAACGCTGCGCTGAAATCACACCATACGGTCACGCGTTCTGATTGGCTGATATGGGGTTTTAGGGACGGTTTTAACGACGGAAAAAGCGGCCGGACGAGTGATGAAAAAAAGCGATGGGAATCCTCATCGCGATCGCGTAAAACAATTGCCGGCGACGATCATTTTGCGAGTGATGACTCTAGTGATCGCGATCGTGATCACTTTCACGACGAAAAAAATGATCGTGTGATTTAGGCTTTACCATTGTATTTTATTAAGTACGCGGATTACGTCATTCTGCGCCGTATCTAGGAGTTGGGGTTCCAATATTGACCTCAGCGCTTGGTTATTGGGCAGCCATTTGGCGCACTCTTGCATGTGTTTCCACGGAGATTATTTCAGCGTCTCCACTTTATTATGCAGCCGCGAAATTGTTATTATTCCGCGTACATCGCTTCGCTTCGCTGACTCAGCCGAGAATCCCCCTTTTCTGTTGACAGTCTCGTTCCCTTGGTAACCACTATATCACGATGCTCGTCGATATCACGCGACTGCACTTCGCTCGCCCGATGTGCCAACAATGAGAGCGGTTCCGCAAAATAAACATTTCTGAGAAGTCTCACCATGGATACGACCGATCACCTTTCTGTCTTTAACGTCTATTATGTCCCGTTGCCACGAGCAACGCGAGTCACTGTTGCCGTGATAAGCCACGCTAAAATCATCGGAATAACTTGCTCAGCGGAAATTTACGTGACCCCGTGAATGCGGCCGCACGAATCAATAGTATCAACGGAAGCGGGATACGACGTTCCGAACAGGCATCTCCTCTTCTTCACGCTTTGGTATTCTGACACAAAGGTTTCGCAGCCGAACAAATGCGAATTAAATGCGTTTCTTAGACCCAAAGACTTTGGCCCGAGGAACGAACTAAATGTCATTTCCATGAGAATTTCCGAATATGCTCTTCAACTTGCAAATTGTGAACTGACGGCCACAAAAAATAGTACTTACGAGCTACAATTCCTGGCATTGCATTTGAAAATATGCCTTTTCACACATGTTATTATGTTTATCCCTTTTTAAAGGCATGGTTATACGATAAATTAAACCGTACGAGTTAATGTCAACGTGGATGTATGGTTTTGGTGGATTGGATGATAACACGTAAAATTGCACCAAATTAGAATAGGTTCTATTTGTTTGTTCATGCATTCGTACATGCTGGGTGGTAAAATGCCGTATCTTCCGCTCATTCATGCATTAATCCATTAGGACTTTGTTTGGCTTAACTCGTTTGGCTTAATGTGTCGTGTGACAATACCTTTAAAAAATGATATATATAATAACAGGCGTAAATTTTTTTTGTGTATTTCCAAATTAAATGCTAGGAATAATAGCTCGTTGATCCGTTTTTGTGTCCGCCAGTTAACGATGCGTAAGTTGAAGAGCATGTTTGGACATTCTCATGCAAAATGACAAATAGGTCGTTTCTTGAGGAATATCAACTACTACCAACGGGATTTAAGTCTAAGAAAGGCTGGAGATTGCCATTTGTTCGGCTCCTATACTTTGTGTCCGAATACCAAGACGTGGAAAAGAGGTATGTCAGTTAAAAACAGAGAATTGACAGAAAACTTAAGAAAAGAGGTTAAAGATGACATCCTTTCCCATGGTTATTAAGTAAATAAATAAATAAATTCATTTATTTCTCTAGGAGGCTGAACTCCTTTAGAATATTGAATTAAATTAAAAGGTGTGCGTTGACAATGAACATATGGAAGTAGCAAAGGAATCATACAACAATATGAAAAAAATGAATTTATTCTTAAACACAAAATGAGCATTAAACGTATCAATAAGTAAATAAATGAATTAACTCAGTTGGCAATACACATAAGGGTAAAAAAATAAAACATACAGCAACATTAAAACAATGAATTTCTTCTTCTAATACTAAATGGACATTAACGTGTCCATAAACAAAAAAATAAATCAATACTCTTTAAATAAATCTAAATTAATATCTATATAAATATAAAATAAATCTAACCTAATCTTTAAATAAATTAAATATAATAAGTTGACAATAGACTTAGGGGTAACAAAAACAAAATAACAAAAACTAAATTTCTTCTTCTGGCAGTAAATGAACATAAAATGCATAAATAAAGAAATAAACCAGTAAACTCGTGTAAAAATCAATTAAGTTAGCATTTAAGTACAGCCACATTCCCCCATATCAATAAATTAATCGCAGCACTTCTAAGTGTTTTCTCACGGTTGAGTCAGCATGTCGTGCCAGTCGATTAAGTGACCAATGCTCTCGACGTTATCAGCGCTCATCCTAATCTTAGAATAACCGGAGGGGAAGGTGTCGGGAGATAAGGTTCTGTATTCCATTTCAAATTTCCTCACATAGCCTCTAACTGCGCCGAAGTCGCGTTCGCAAATGACAAATCGGTGAGTCCATTGACTCACACCAACCAGGCAGTTTACAAACACAGTGAAATTTTTTGCGCATTCGCTTTCGTTGGCGGTGTAAAAATATTGTTTGCGTGAAAAAGGAAATATATATCCACCAATTTTGACGTAGAACGTATGACATTTAGATACAATTATAAAATTGCAGATTGATGCATGAATTTATTTCTTTATTTTTACTCATTATTACACAATTTTATACCAAACTGGTATTTTATGTTGACTTTATTTTTTTATATTATTATATGAAATTTCAATTGCGAAATTCGTGAGGATTTTATAATTTATTTCCTTCATTCTTTCATATTTGAAGATTGAAACATTAAAAATTGGTAATTATACAACGCTAAGATTGAAGGGAGGTTTAGACACTGGAAAGACTTATGCCGAAACCTGATCTCATAAATGTTTTCTCTCAGGGGGAGATGATGAACGATCGATGAACAGAGGGCTAAAATCGAAAAAAAAAAAAGCTTTCGACCGTTTGAAGTGCAAAAAATTAAATCGACTTTTTGACCGTGCCGTGGAGTAGTAGGCTGCTCCCTAGACTCATAGAATGCCGTATCGCGGGTTACACTAAAAAGCGCTATAGGCCTAATAGTCTTTATTACATGAAAACAATCGTAAAAGGCAGGTGTAAGAGAGGAGAGGCAATGTGAGGCGCCGAATAAGTTACATAGGACAGGTAATAAAGTATTGCAGAGAGAAGAATTACATCCGTATAACGATAGGAGAGCGAATATGAGAGCTGCGTCAAACCATTCTTAGGACCTTATGATTATGGGTCTTTAAAAGGGTAGTTTCCTTCATCAAAGAAAACGAAAGGCATTGATTGCAATTCGTTACCCATTGCGATTCGATTAATGTATTCATAATATACAAATTACTTGGTTTTAGAAATCCCAGTTTAGGCGAACGTTAATGGTGAATTTTAACCTCATTTGAAAAAGGCCAGATTGGCGCCCATGCGTTGCCACTTCACGTGACGTCAAAGGGACCTAGATGCTATACGAGTAGATGCAGGTAGCAGGGTACTCTGCAACCTGCTAGCAGCATGCATCATAGAGGCTCCCATAGCCTCACACGAAGGTGGCCTCACAAGGCGGCAGGCGGTACCAGAATGACGTCATGAGGGCTTTTCCCATCATTCATGCTTTGCCGTCGCGTTTTTGCGCGCTTGAAAATTTTTAATTTTCGTTTAATTGCGAAAAATAGATTTCGACATTTAAAAATCTAAAAGCGTGAAATACCTACTCCAAGAGTCACAATCTTTCGATTTGGGCAATAAAAGATAATAGTAAACCACCCTAATACGGATTTTTGGTTCCGTTGCATTACTATGAAATGTGCACCATTGATTTTAATATGCTGAGTTTAAAAAAAACATTCAACGCGGGCAGTTTCCGCGAAATTTGTTCAATTTTTAGGTCATGTATATTGTTAAAAAAAAGTAACCAGTGAAAAACGGTAGACGTCATATTATGCACATTAACTTTTCAAAGTTTCAACTTCTATTCATTAAAAAAATCATTGTTTGAGTATGGACGTAAAACATAGCTTATTTACGTCTTTTGCCCTACTATGCGATGGAGAGAAGTAATTGGGTCGCTCGCTTCGACCCGTAATCGCAATTCAATTAAAGAATTCGGCAGATGGTATGGAGAGGTATCTTACGAAGTAAATGAAGTTCTTCCCCAATCAGCCACTATAGTTTTTAAAAACTAAAGTTTCCGCCCTTGCTTCGATGAGTTGGTGACGTCAATAGGGTCTCAGCTCATTCGCCCCTTCCGAGAGAACCGTATGGGACACGTTGACCCTCACCGCAGGAGTTGGTGACCTCATGAACTAACCGACGAAAACTTTCAGATCGTCAATTTTTCTTGACGATTTTTTTTTCTAGCAGAGGGCTGATCCCTATTTGAGTGCTCTATATAGAGCACCGCAAGTTCAGTACGCCGTCCGTGGAACGGGATGTGATGCCGTGGACCCCTCGGCGGCTTTAGTTCAGAGCAGTCTATTTACGACGCCGGGTTTCCCTCGACCCCTCACTCACTACTCTTCACAAATTATCGCAAAAAATGGCGCAAATTACCATAGCTATCGAGTTCCTCCTCAAAATAACATTCTTTCTACGTCCAAGATTCCTCGTCCTGTTTAACTAACGCATCGGATGATTAACAGTGTCAATCAGTCATGATGGTATTTAGTAATTGTTTCGTGCCATTATTTCAAACACGCCGATAGATAATTGCCTCACAACTAGGTCAATTATTTCTCTCGAGAAAAATATTACATTCGCAGAATTCAAATGTAAAAAGGTGCCCTAAAATACTTTTTCAGACGACAAAAAGGAAGGTCGCATCGTCGTCGTCACGTGTTTCGCCCAGCGTGCGGCCAATCAGCGTGCCGCATCTCCCCCACTCTCAACACCTATCCGCCCGCCTCCTGGCGCCTGCCGATCGAAGCTCCCTGGTTGCCAGGGAGACGCACACAAACACAGCGAGCGCAGCCGACGACGCCCGCAACAACAATTGACCCATTAAATATCGCGATTCATTACATCTGCTTGGGTAGCCAATCGATGCCCATACTTCATATTTGAACTGCATAATCCTTTTCCATCATCTGAAGGAGAAATATAATGAGAACAAACGAGACTTGGCTTATACTTAATTGGCATTTCTTTCGAAAACATTTTCAGCGCACGATTTCACTTTTAATTTAAATCGTACTGGAACAGTTATCCACCCGTATTGGAAAATTTTAATAAGAATGTTCCCGCAAGAAACGAAGGTAATGTCGTAATCAGGAAAATCGTTGCCATGGGGTCCTACTACCTGTGCGGTGCAGTGTACATCGGAGTTCATCTGCGCACAGAAACTAAGTTCACCTCTTGAAAGGAGAGGTTCACGGTAGATAGAAGGATCACCTCTCCATTTTTAATGAAAATATTTTGGAATATCGACCCACTACTCAAGGTCGGAAATATTCCAATAGACTATAATTCATCATATCTCCAATCAAAATCAGTTTCAATCTTCAACGAATTAATCCGTCACTCAAGTGGCGCATGTAAGAGATGCATTACGGGATGCTGAGTAATCTGGAGAAAAGGAAGCCTCAGCCAAGAAATCAAGTGCAGAATTGGACCGCTATTGAGGAGGAATGGGACATAAAATTACTATAATCCAGAATTGTAAAATCCGAAACATAGACTGCAATTAGTAGTTGAAAACAACGGGGGTTAGATCAACTTTTAGATAATTAGAATCGCACACAGATTATTAATTACTTTGCGTATTCTTGTAGATAGAATAGTTTTAACAGCAAAGGTATTAGAAAATAAAGTATTTTAATCACGCGGTTTAATATACATAGTTTTTATTCAATAGGGCAAATTAACACTATTCAAGTTCCGACAAGTTAATATTGAGAAATATTCTTCTCAGAGAAAATTTTTAGGGTTCAACTTAAAAAGGTCCAATTTCTCATTTTTTTCTTTGGCAATTTTTTCCGCGTCAGTCATAGCTCGAGAAGTAGACGACGGATCTAAAAACGAAAAGATACAGTTTTTAAAATATTTTTTATATCTATCGCAATTGAAGGGGTATAAAACAAGCCCATTGGAGTTTTTATGGTACTGGTAGGACAGTCAGTTAATCACCTTAATCGGCATTTGTTTCGAACACATGCTCAGCGATTGATTATATTTTTAAATTAAGTCGTACTGGCGCATTTATCTACGCATACTGGTACACTAAAATAAGGATGTGGTGCCATCATATTTTCTATCGTTGCCAATGAGGCCTAGATGTATTGTTGCCTCCGTGGCTAGGACTTTTCTTATTGTATCAAGTCAGAGCAGTAGGGGATAGAGATGGGGGCGCGCGCCCCCCCTTTGCGGGGCCGCCCATATTGCCTAAATTGCTGAACCACAATCATAACTTTTTATATCATGAGACGGCATTGTCTTGTATGTGAGTGTAATCACTTTAATTAACATTTTCTTAAATGCTGCATGTGACTGATTATTTTTATCACGATAAAAGTAAGGGCCCCGGCGCACTGGCAAGTTTTTAAATAAACTATTTAGTTGCTTTGAGGAAGTTCAAATGAAACACACGGCATTGACTGTGGCGTGTGTCTCATTGGGACTTCCTCAAACCAACTAAATAGTTGCTTTCTAAAAGTTGCCAGTGCGCGGAGATCCTAAAGGTAACTCAAGATATCTCTTGCGCCCTCCCCCTTGAGTTTTTTCTGTATCCGGTACTGAGTCAGAGGCTTTGATTGTAAAGGGGCCGTGCTTCATAGGCACTAATAAATTCTTTACATAAACGTGGAGATCTACCGATCTCCTCAAGGATGTTCTCTCAAGAAACGAAAGTAATTTCATATTCAGGAAAATTGTTGCTATGGGGACCTACTACCTGTGCGTTGAGGTATACAATAGAAGCGCAATGAGCAGAGAAACTATAAGATAAATCTCTTTCCGTGAGTGATTCACAGGCACGAGAGAGTCGGACGTGCCTCAGAGGACGAGTCTCTACGTCATTCCACGGGCGGCATTGCCTGGCCACTCCAATTCAACGTCCCCTTCTAATTCCCCGTAGATTCTGACTCAATCGTGCGTTGAAACTACATAGAGGAGGCCGCAGTCTGCCTTGTATAAGTATGATTTTCTTGATCAATTTGGGTAAATTTAAATCGGTTTCCAAAATTGTCCGCAGCGTGGTGATAAGAAGAATTGAGCGATATATTTATTCTCAATGTCTAAAATCGCGAGGAATAGCATTGAAAAGTTAAGAATATGACATATGACGAGAATAAATTTTGGTTAACAACTCTAATTGTAGCTTATTTCAGAGTGAAATTCGGGTCGCTTTCCCTGTCAGCGACGCGAGTGACGACTTTTGTAAACCCATTTAAATGCGTGGAGACTGAAAAGACATTTCGAGGACGACTTGAGGATCCTATTTGTAATATTCATTTTATCGCGCATCAAGCTCCAATACTCAGAATAAGCATGGAGAGTCGCCGTTTGAATAGATAGAGATCCGAGTGAATTTCCGATTAGGCGGGCAAACTAGTACAACAAGAATGGTCAGAAATTGAGGGAAAGTTATTTTAAAAAACGTTGTATCTACTTCTCACTAGTTCCGTAAATTATTTAATGGGAAATAATAGCTTTTTAAAGAAAGAAGGTATCTGTATTTGTCACGCTGAATAACTTCACCGTCTATCATAAACAGTGAGCAATCCGCAGATTGAAATCTATAGATTCGGCTTCAACTTCGTGAAAATTCATGTCGAATGAATGTAAACACACTTTTTAAATTTTCACTGAATTTATTTGCTGGTACGACGCGTTTCAAAGCTACTCGAGAATGGCACCTTAGCGTCGACACGCGTCGTACCAGCAAATAAATTCAGTGAAAATTTACAAAGTGTATTTATATTCATTAATCTGAAGATTGGTTTGATTCAGCTCTCAACTCAATTCGCCTATCAGCTAATCTTTTAACACTAACATAATTCTCATGAACAGGAAGGAGCTTATGAGAGGATTATTATGAAAGAGCAGAAAGAAAGGGGTATTGAGGAGTCTGTACTTTACAGTGCACTACAGTGCTTTACGATGCGGAAGCATGCACACTTGGACAGCTGGACGAGAAAAGACTGGAGAAGTTCGAGATGCGGGTTTGAAGGATGGAGAAGTTTGGAGAATGGAAAATGGAGAAGGTGAAGTAGACGGAGACGTGGAGGAAAGACGAAGTGCTGGACATGGCGGGTGAGGAGAGGCAGCTTTTAGATGAGATACGGAGGAGACAGAAGGTATGGATGGAGCGAGTACTCAGCGAGGAGGGGATGTTGAAAACAGTGTTAGGTGGAAGAATGTTGGGTAATTGAGAAGAGTAGGTGGAGGAGAACGTGATTTTAAGATAGAGTTAAAGGGAGTAGAGCTTATTTTGAATTTTAGAGGGCAGTCAATGAAGAGAGAGGAGATAGCCAGAATAGTTTTTGAAATACTCCATGGAAACCTTCCTCAACTTGAAGAATACTTCAATAATAATAATTCTCCTGTTTTACATCCGTAATCACCTGCTTCATACTTATCATCTTAGGCCTACCTTTGCCGTTCTGCCCTTCTCATTCCACGATTTCTTTCATCAGACAATAGTTTTACATGGTGTCCCCGATTAACCATTTCTAACCAAGAGCCGCTTCTCGGAGAAATTAAATTTTAAGACTTCTCATTTTTAAAATGTGAAAAATGTTCACTCAATCATAATTATAGTGGCAACTACAAATTTAGCCATTAAACTTTACAGCACAAAATAACACGTAGTGTATATATAACCTGAATAGGGCTGAAAATGTATACATTTCTGATGTTACTTACAGTTAGATGTAACATTGGGTTATGATGGGCTAAGTTGTATCTTCTTCTTCTGATGGTTTTTGGTTCCCTTCTCCTTTACTCCTCTCAAGACAAGGCCTGTCCATTAGATCTATACCATTCTTCCGCAAAGCAACACATGGAACGCTTCTAACTATGATTTTTACCAAGAAAAATTTTCCGAGCATTATAGCGGAAAAATCGGACTCATATCTTTGTCGTAAGTTTATACGGTACTTTGACTCGTTCGTGGTGCTCACTAACGCCTCTCAGTAACCATGAAAAGGATTATATATGAATGTGATGGAAGCAACAGGTAGTGTAGTGACTTGCATCGAATGGAAAGGAAAGGATTTCTGGCCTATAAATAGATTAGATACATCGAAGAGTCAAGTAGGAAAGGGATGGGACAGAGAAGACGATTAAATTGCAATAACCTTAAGCAATGTTTTCCAATCTTATAAGCAGTGGCGTAGATAGGGAGGGGGGGATTCCGGGTTACCATAACCCTTGAGCTTTTAAAAGAGGCGGGAAAAACGAGTGCGATGGACTCTATTAATAAAAAAATACTTTATTTTAATAAATACTCGTACAAAATTACTGTTTTTGAGTCTTAAAAGTCACTTTTCGACATCAAAAATCCCCAGAACCCCAACCCAACCCTTTACACTGAGGTGTTTTCCATACACCCATGAAGGGCCCCGAAATCTTCGGTAAACCCATTTCAAAATCATGGCCACGCTTATGGGAGAAATTAAAAATCAAGACTTAGATTAACATGGTATTTGCTAAGATAGTATACTTGGATTGCAATTCTGCCGATGTTGGCCTAATGGTGTTGCTTTGTCGTGCGTGGAAGGAAAACTTTTAATCATACTCTTGCAATCCTAAAATATGCACACTACAGCCATCATCTCTCCCTATCCTGAGTTAGGTACTTCGGGCCACTCATGTACTTCTTCATCTGCCCCAAGTACATGTCTCTAGGTCTTTCTCGAGTTTCTTTGCCTTCGCTTTTTCCCTCCATTATCCATTCGTAGTAATGTAATCGTAAAATTGGTACACAACTGCCTTCCATTTATGCCTTTCACATGTTTTTACCTTTTGTTACCTTATATTCTTCCTACTTGTATGCAGTATCACCGACTCGATAGGGTTTAAGGGGGCCCGAGCCCCCCCAAAATTCGTTTGGAGCGGGTGGAGCCCCAATAATTAAATGAAATTAAGTAATTTCAATCTAGTCATTTATTCTGTTAGTGATAGTTTATGATTTATTTAACTATATTTCTGTCTTAACAGAGCTACATATTCACTGCTCTGTAATAGTCCATAAAAATGATTATTATTGTAAATTAAATTAGCTTTTTACGACAGTTACGTTTCTTTTTTTAATGCCAAAAAATGTGTCAGGCTAGTCGAGTTTCATGGAGTTTCGAGTTATCGAGAGTCTAATATTCGGGGTTCTAATGTTGATCATTGACTATTCTAAAATTCTTTAAAAAGAAAAACTTTAAAAATCACTATTTTTCATCTGAAATTTAGAAAATTTCCCGAGGCAAGACCCCCGGTATCGGACCCTCCAATATTTTCGCCCCTGCTTGTATGCTTCTCCTTCATCTGCCTGAAGTAGTTATCTGTTGGTTTCCCGGAAAGCTATTCTTTCATACGTAAATTTTAAAGTTTCAGCCTTGACATAAGGGAAGTTCGACATGCTAAACTAAAATGCAATTGCACTTTTTTATTATTATTTTCGCATTTTCACCTATTTAGGTTATTGGTGTTGCTTTTCCGAGCACGGAATGAATACTTTAATTCATATAACCATCAAAAATATTGAAAGTAGGTCTTCATTTTGGGTGATCAAAAAATCATTCATTGCAATCCGCAATTACTATGAAATTCTGCGCATTTAACTAATTGGTGTTGCTTCTTCGTGCATTGAATAGAGACCTTTAATCATAATATATACCCGTAAAAAATATCGAGTTTAGGTCGTCAGTTTAGGCGATCAAAAAAAAATCATTGGTGGCAAAAGTTTCGGAATTTATTGAATTCCATCACGTCGGGGCAGTTTTACATATAAAAACAAAATGTAACTGCACTTTTTCACAATTGGGTAGTTTCCTTCATCAAAGAAAACGAAAGGCATTGATTGCGAATTGTTACCCACCACTAGTGGATTCATAATATACAAATCATTTTGTTTTAGAAATACCGGTTTAGACGAATGGCAATGGTCAATTTTATCCTCATTTGAAATAGGCCAGATTGGCGCCCATGCGATGCCACTCCACGTGACGTCACATGGTCCTAGTTTCTATACGAGAAGATAAGAGTTATACATCGTCTGAGGTTACCAATGCATGCATGAGGCGCAGAGCTCAGGGAAACATGTCTTAATAATCAGTTATTAAAACTGGCTAAGGTCGGAAAGTTTTCTTCGTTTGATAAGGTATTAATAATCCTTATTTAAGCCAAGCGCTACCAGCTAGCCGGGTACTCTGCTACCTCCTAGCATCCTGCGTCGTATCAGTGCTCAAAGCCTCGCCCCAAGGTCACCTCACCTGCGGTACCAGGGACCAGATAAGACGTCACACGGGGATTTCCCAGCATTCATACTTAGCCGTCGCGTTTTCGCGCGCTTGAAAATGTTCACTTTTCGCGAAAAATAGATATCGTCATTCAAAAATCTAAAAGCGTGAAATAAGTCCTCCAGGATTAATAATCTTTCGATTTAGGCAATAAAAAAATAATAGGAAACCACCCTATTATTGTAATGCGCGCGATGCGTTGGAGATGATGTATTTTACCAGAGATGGCTGTGTGAGACGAAGCGCGTGGCGCGCATTGAAATAATTGTGGAAAAGTTCAATTTTACCAAGTTTAACATAACTTATCTTTCAGTTGTCCCCACCACTATTCATTCATACAATTGCTATCATTTGATTGCTGTACCCTACCCCTCCATTTAGCCAAGTCACAAGTTTCTTCCACCAATTCCTTGATGTTCCTCTTCCTTCTGGAGTGTTTCAGGAAATGGAATAATAACTTAGCGGATAGGCTTAATCCTTGACCCGTTTCCACGAGTGCCGGGACTACAAGTAGGTCGTCGCGCTAGCATCTATCCATCTATCCTAGTTTTCTGGCAAAAGGGTCACCCGCTGACCCGATTCGCATCTAGGTAGAAACTGTAATACATATTTGGGTAGTGTGTGTGTGTGGAGGGATTCGTCCTTGACCTGTTTGGTTTTGCCGTTGCATCCTAGCGGAGTGAATTCGTGATGCGGTGCATCCGCCCCTGTTTCTAGTGACGCAACAGTCGCTGCGACTGGTGGAAGGGGGATGGAGGCTGGGAGGGAATTTTTCCCTCTCTGAGGGAATCGTGTTAAAAATTAGGAGCGTTGGAAACATGCTCACTGGCCACCTACAAGGCATATTAGGACGTACCAAAATATAGCCAAATTAGATTACTAGATAATTATAAAATGTCATCTAGCGTTCAATGTTTAGAGGACATAATTTGCATTCCAACACTAATATACAGCCGCCGACCGCCGAATATTTAGCCAAATAATATTACTAGGTAATTATAAAACATCCAGCGCTCAACGTTCCGAAGGAATAGTTTGCCCTCCTAGACTAATTTACATCCGTGATTACAAAAATAGGTTAACCCAAATAAATAGAAAACGTGTGATTTTTTGTATGCTGACTTTGTACTTTTACGCGATGGTAATCTTTGAAACCTTAAATTATTTTAATCTATTTTTTATATGTATTTGTTAAACTGATTTTTTAATAGCATAATTTACTATGCTTAATTCAAAGATTTTCTAAATGACGGATCTTCAAAGTTGATGTTCTTAGGAGATACACTGGACTAAAGTGAGATGCATATGAACCGACTAAGACCTTACTTAGTGTGGGGCATGAAGCTTTGACAACTTCGACAACAAAGCTTTGTAACGTGGACAATCAGAGTAGCAGACAAGAAAAACATCGAAGCTCATGAGCTTTGGTGCTACCGTATAATGTTAATACGGGTGGACAGTGTTTGAAATGAATGATTCCGGGATCACCTGGGGGGAAATCAGGCAAAATAATGTACATGGAATGTTCAAATGCGAGGAGAAATAAATAGCTTGGTCATCATTTACAGGTCGTTGAAGACAATTTCGGAAAAAGCGGTTGAAGACTATATATATAATATTAAATGAGTAGCCACATGTCTCAGATAGCAGAATCCCTAAGTCAGAAAGTCCACGACGTAAAGTGGGTGGAACTGTTAACTAAAACGAACCAGTTTTACTGATAACATGTATAAGCTGTAAAATACATAAGAATTAATCTTAAGACCAGCAGAGAGCGACTCAGACTGAATGACATTACACGAATAATGAAGGTCAACACATGGGTGGATATTAAATGAAACAACGTATCTCTTCGTTGGGGAAAACTTGATGGGGTAAGAAGTTTTTAAATGTGCAGAGAAAGTCTTATTTTTTCAATTATTTGATGAATTTATTTTTTCTGCTTTGGAATTCACGGCTTAAATTTCCTCCAACAAGGAACATTGACGTCGATTCTATCTCCATTTCATTTTAGGCCGCTCTATGTTCCCGAAAATCCGGCCTACGATAGGTTACATATTCGTAATCTCAGAGCTTATCAACGTGATGCATTTGAAATGGCCTGATTATTTCAAGTTCAAACATATGTGGCCAGTCATTAATTTTTTGACCCTCAGTTACTTATCTCAGAAAATGCCCTATCTGAAGCTCAGTTTGCTTTTCTATCTACGTAAAACATCTCGAGATCAATCCTTTGGAATGAAACAGTCCATTCACTTGAAAAAAAAAAGGCCGACAGAGGGCAACGGAAATGGGGCGGTTTAAGTGATTCGCTTTTTTTTCAGGTCGTCCTCTACGATGATCCTTGGTTCATATTAGGGCCGCGAGAGGGCAGGGACAAGGAGTGTATTCATTAACAAACACGCAAATTGTCTCCACCCTCGAGTCGGTTAGTCCAATCACCGGCACACTGATTTCAGGATGTAGTGACGTAGAAAGACAAGAACTATGTCAGGGTTTCACATTCGTTCGAGAAACGTAGTTTAATATAGTGAAGATAAACGCAATTACTGAAGAAAAGTTTCGAAAAAAGCTCAACAAGTTACTCTTCACCGACTGATGGCCACAAGAAAGGCAATTAGTGCGATATGTTCTAGAAATATCATTTGTAAATTTGCATGCTGGTAATGCTTCGTCAATATTTATCTAAGCCTCAGAAAATTAATAATTAATACTAAAATATATCTGTCATTTTGACCAAACAGCTAATACAATGCTCATTATGCCTTAAGAATTATGACATTATAAAATTTTGCCTAACTACCGCGCCACTTTTAGGTAATCAGGAAAGGAATGTTATTACTGAAACCAAGGCACGTTGGCAAAATAGAAATGTCGACACAATCGGAATAAAAACTGTAACACCCACTCACAACGAATTTTAGGGGACCATCGTTTTATTTTGTTACAAACGGGGTGTCGTCGTATTCACAATAAAGGATTTTGCTATATACACCACAGGATTGTCGGCTAATATTCCATAAATCGTCTTTATTTAAGCAACATATCTGTAACATCCAACCATCTTCCCACCTTTTCAATCCGTCCTAATGTAAGGATTTTAAGATCAACAGTGATGACCACATGTAAGAACAACTGACGATAAGGTAAGGAACGGCTAAGTAGCCAAGATGGCATTCATTTCCTCATAAAAGAGGAAATAATTCCCCAAGGGACCAAAGAATAGTTCGTAACAGCGGGCATTTCGTATCATCCTAACTCTTTACATGTGGGGAAATTAACATTGGTGATCATAGGAAAGTACAACGGTATGTAAACTCACCTTGTTATAGGCGAGATTTCGTTACGTTCGTGATCGTTATTAGCGATCTTGGTTTCCTCGTTTCTGCTAATTGAGCACTACAAAATTCATAAATGAACTGGAAAAATAACTACGTGATAATCCATTGTACTAACCACTAGAATACTTCAAACTGGCCTTTTCAACGGTTGTGTTTTAAATATTTTGTTGCATAAACGTGTTTTATACAATAACTGACAACATCTGCGTTTGCTTCTCCAAGCCATGGATGAATATTACCACTACAATTATCGTAATAAAATTGTCAAACAGCCTTCCCCAATGCATAGAATAAACAGAAAAATTTTCAGTGCTAAAGCTACAACTAAAAGATTGGTTTTATGAAAAATATAATTAAATGGTGATATGAAATCCTTGGGAGATATTTCCTTTGTTTGAATATTTCTATTCACTAAATTAGTTTTATACGGGACCTGCTGACAAGCCATAAATGGCTTTGCAGGACCATGATGATCTATTTATTATTGTAAGAAAATTGATTTGTCATACCTTTAATGTAATTGTTAAGTTTATTTGTAGTTGCTATGTTACAATATTGTGTTAATTTTTTCTACATTAAAAAATCAATTTCTGTGAATTCTATTACAATATATTTACAATGAGTTCTGTTTTTGAAATTTTAGTGAGTTTGCAAATATATAAACAAATTATTATTATTTGCTTAGCAGGACCATGACGATCTATTAATTATTGTAATAAAATTAAGAAAATTGATTTGGCATATGTTTTATGCATTTTTTCAGTTTGTTTGTAGTTGCTATGATACAATATTATGTTCATATTCTCTAAATTTTTAAATCAATTTCTATGAATTCAATTACACTATAATAAAAAATATCAGTCGCCATTCCATGGTATTGCGTTCTGTCTCGTGCACCCATGCGGTAGTTTTCAGGCTATTCCGGCGGTGAGTATACTGATTGTTGTCATAAATGTGAGAAGAATAATTCGTCCTGTTCTTTCCGTCTCTTTCCCACGCTCCAAGAAATATCCGCTGAAGAATGTGGGAAGGAGAGTGCGTTTGGCGGGCCATCTAGTGAGAGAATCTTAATGACGGGAGAGTCGCCGCTTATAATATCAGTCCCGAGTCATTTAGATGAGAATTAGTGGAGGATCGGTCAAAGCACTCTTCGACGAATCACATACTCCCCTAACGACTCTGGCCTTCGGCGTTGACCCGCGGGGCAATGACCCACAATGCTACTAGTTCGTCCTCCCGCGCGCAAATGACGAAATATAACACCTACAACCTACATCTACCCAATACCCCATAATAGCAAACATATATATCCCACACACATATATATGTGAGCGTTCACACGTGTTTGTGATATATTGCATCGTTTAAAATCCATCCATGCAAAAAATCTAAGGATAAACTATTATTAGCACCATATATATCCGAAAAATAAAACTATTCATGCTAATGTGATGCCAAGTAGATTGCTGCCGTTGTGGAAATCGCGGCCTGTCATATACTGAACACAAGCGGCCAAATGTCTTCAGGCCGTGCACGGAATTGCGCAATCTGACGTACGTGCAAAGGCGCAATAAAAATTGCGTCGTGTAAAGCGGTGAATTGCTAGAACACATGCGAGAATGCGTGGATGAGAGACGGCAAAATAGCCCCTGTTCTAATTTCGATCATGCATTCGCGCATTTCCACGCCATTTTAGAAATTAATGCAGCTCTAACCTGCGCAATTCCGTGTACCTTGTAAAACGGCCTCTAGAGTGGAAGTCATAGCTTCAATAAAAATTCACTCTTCGGCGAAAAAGGCAATATATTATAGGTATTATTAGGTGATTGATCACCCCCTCCCAAACGCCCTAGAGGTGGCGCGCGTGGTATACGTAGATACAGAAGTAGTCTCATCTTGGTTTTGTAGGCTCACCTTCCCGCTCAATCACAAACGGTGAGGGAGTCACGGCCGTGGCGCGTTGCATCGCGCTGCCCGTCACGCTGACGCGTTCACAGTCACGTGGGCGAGGCGAGTTTGAGGACAGACAGACGGACACAGTCGGACTTGCTCGCATTCCTTGCTCAGCACTGCCGCCGGGAATTCAGCGGTCATTATTCCGCGTCCACCCGACTTCTTGATGTTTTCCAGTTTCTCAGCGATGAGTCGTTAGTCCAACGGCATTTACGAGGAAATCGTTCGAATCACAACGTGCCCGTCTTGACCGACTTCCCTCCATATGTCCAGCGTGGGAATTGAGGAAGAATGACGGAAAAAAGGCAAGCTCACACATCGAATGGTATCAAAGATGCCTTCGCGAGGGATTTGTTTATGTACGCCGACTGCAGTTCAATGTATCATCTTAATTAATAGGAGTAGGAAATTATGATTATATATTTTTATGTTCCTTCTGATATCTTGTCTTAAATTTTTCTCATAAGTAATTATTAAACGCAAAACGGGACGTACCACCAAGGAACAAGGCAATTTTAAAATAATATTTACAAAAACATCTATAACCTTCCAATTTTTCTGTAGTCAAATAAAATTTATTATAATATGTACCATATTATATTTTATAATATTAAGGCAAATAATGTACGAGAATACTAGAGAAAGATATAAACAAATTTTCCATGAAGAATTGCACATACAAGGTATCAATCAATTATTTCAACTCCCATCATTAGACACTGGACACCAGTCAGACTTTCCTAACAAAAAATACAAGACCCCCTGAGTCGTAGAAAAAGAGTGTGCGCGTTAGAATGAATTGAGGACTGAGTCCCACTTATCATTCATTAAAGTTCTACTCACAGTACTGAGAAATGTTAAAATAAATCAAACTTCAGGCAAGCATCTTTACGTTTTGTGATAAAAATTTTTTATTTAAATTAAAGCCCAGGTCTTGTGATAAATTTTGCTTTGAAAATAGCCTCTGACTTTGGGACACTATAACCTCACGCTCTCTTAAGTTGATTAACTGTTGATTTTTTTGCATTGACTCACTTATTGATTCAACACTTAGGTTTGGTGGAATAGGTGAGGGTTGAGTGAACAACGAACTGAACCACAAACGCATGAATGTCACACATTCAGAATATGGGGGCCAGTTCCTTCCTTGAGACGCGCAACAGGGTGAAAATAAAAAATGTCGGCCAAAACATCAACTTTTGGAGTTCTACCAATAAAAAATACATCGAAAATATATATTTCATTCTGTGGAACAGCAAATTCTTTTTTCTTACCCTTTGTGCATCATGAAGGAGTTCCACCATGTTACGCCACCCACCATCGCATTTATCAAAAAAACAACAAATACTTTATTTTTCAAGAACATACAAACACCCCTGATTTTTGTTCCGGTGCGTTCTTTGTAACGCATACTAAGTTTCAAAGAGTGACAAAAAAATAATGCACCGTTCCAATATGCGATTTTAGCGTAAAATCTCAAATGATTTTATTTCCTTATAAGCAGATAACGTGAAAATATATCTAAGCATCTATCCATCTAAACTGCTATGAGTTCATAATAAGCCGCAGGTGTAGTTTACGTTACAAGTTCACAAGGGCGCATGGTCATCAGTAATTACGTTGCAACGCCAGCAATTTCCTCGGCGCAGCGCCTGTCACATGAGGAGTTTCCAGACACGTTTTCTGGGCGACATGGGTTGCCGACAGCGATCAGGAAGTAATATTTGTGGAGGGAGACACAAAGACTAAAGTCGCCTTATCTCCATTTTCGACATTTGTGGAGATTGTGTGACAGCCGGTGGACAAATATTATTCCCTCCGTGGAAGATTCCCCTGGTACGTTAAGTACACATCGCGACGCATCGCCCGATGTCTTTGTCAAGCGAACGATAAACATTTCATCCGGGAAGCTGGAAAGGATGTTTGGGGACTAAGTACACTGGCATTGAAATATAACTGACTCCTATCGGCAAAGAACAAAAGGTGATTGTCAAATAGAAATAATCGGATGACGTGACAGATTTAGCCAAATACGGTCATTGTTTGGAAGTTCAATAAGTGTCCGCCTACGGCGCGTGAGTAGCGGCTCATCAGACAGAATATAAGAAATTTTTAGGATGGGCAATACGAGGCAGACACTTTTGTGTGTAAGCGGGAAAGGTTTTATTTCCATCGTGTCGCTGTCGTTACCTCGAGCAGAGATTAAAACTCATTGAACCATTCATTTGAAAGCCAAAAATCTTTCCAAATGCAACCATTTGTATTCGGAAATAGAGAATAAGCCCCGTGGGCTGGGAGAATGCATTCAGTCCCCGCGATGAATCCAAGTGCTTCTAGATCATTTAAATATCGTTAACTATCCACAATACCTGCTAAAATAATTGCTGACATTCTCTTTAAATTCTCCTCAGTAAATTCATTCGAGAGCCGTCAAGATGGCAGAGCGCAGGGCAGCCATGATGATTTATCACGGTAAAAAGTCCATTGATTTCAATATGCGAGGCGGGTTAGGATGGGAAACTTTACAGGAGCTGATGAATCTGAATCACTTTTCTGATGGCGGTTGTAAATTACGCAATTAGTGATATTATATCAACAGAAGGAGTTTTGATGAAATTTTAGGTAACGATTAATAACGATTTTCGGTGAACTTCCTGGGATTCAGCCTAGAGCGAAGTTCGGCCACGATTGAATTCGTAGCACCAGTTTTTCACTATGCTGCATTTTGATGCTTCAATACCGTACAAGGCTGTAGGCCCTTCGATATAATCTTATCTTGATAATCCAGCTGGAAAGTATGAAAAATAATCGCACGAAATGTTTCGCGCATCAATTCCATTTGTTCCCCGAGATGAATTTTACAAATTAGGTACTGCAACCAACAAAAATCGCAAACAACTGAAAAATAATTACAAGGTTTTACAATGTTTACATTATTGAAAGGTTTTGTTCAATAATGTCAACCTTCCAATACAAATGTCCTGTTTCACCAAGCAACACTTATTGTTTTCGAGGACAAAAAATAAAAATAGCAACCCTCGTAATAATAATAAAGAGCCAAAGAAGGTCTGTGAACTCGAAACCGTTAATATGTCAATATTAAATGTTTTCCAGAACTATTAAAATATTAATGGGAAAATATCATAATTAAAATTCAAATAGAATGCATTACAATTAAATACAACAGATCATTGGGTGATCTAGTTTAAAATAAGCCGTTATCGCACCTAAGTACGACCGTTGAACTCGTATACTGATGCGGGCGTCAAGGAACTACTGTTGAAACCGTTTGCCCAACACTCAGTTGCGCTGAAGTACATGCTTAATGTTTCCCGATATTGATTGTGACTTTTATATAATTTACTGTTTAAGTGGATTTAAGCGTTGCTCTGATAATGACCGCGTCATTAGGAAGGTTGCAGGAATTCATGCAGAATCGGGATGGAGCTCCTAAGACGAAATGTGTCAAAATGAGTATCTATATTTGCCACTTCCCAATCCCTCCTTATGGTGCAAATGACCTCAGTCGCCACTGAATACCAAGGGATCGAGTGAATGTTTAGAGACGGACGTTGCGTCGAGGTTTCCGTCGAAACAATTACGACAGACTTCGTGGAAATGACAGAAGTGGATTGAAGAGTGCATGACTGGAAAAAGCTGTTCTGGTAAGTTCCCACTGAGAAGCGAGGAATGTGACCCAGTTTGATCCCTTTCGGAACTTGTACTAAATACATTGCCTCCGACAACGTATCGAATGCATTGTGGATCCGTATGAGGGAATGTTAGTCACTGAATCGGAGCTCGTGCGACGAATATCATTGAAAGGTTCGTAAAAGGACTCTATGACCATTCGATAAGCGCTCAGAGTCGTTGCAGCAACAAGATTGAAAAAAGCATTCGCACAGAACGCTTTACAATAATTACTATATCTTTATTGCTTTTGGACCTCCGATTAAGCTTTCATTGGTCCTTGCAACACGGGATGCAGCACATACACCCTTACATCGAAAGCTAATTTGTTTAACGGTATGAATGTTATGGTTACATGAAATGCCATGAGAAAAAAATCCCCCGGATCGGGAATCGAACAACGGGTCTTGCGGATTATGAATTTTCCTAGTACTTCTAACAGCGTTTTTTGCATTTTCTGCATCTGCATAATCTACATCCTAGCCACCTACAGGGTGTTTGGCAGGGAGTGATCGATCAACAGCATGAAGCATGCAATTGGATTCCCACATGCACATCACACGTTCCAAAAAACGTCACGTATACTAACAAATTATGCTACCACACGCTGTTGGAAATAATAATAAAATTCAGATATATGCAATAAGTTTTACACGAGTAGGTAGGTTAAACTACAAGACACCTAATCTATATATGAGTTCTAACGCTGCCGTTATAATCTCTTAATGATCGTGGAAAAAAAGACATTCTAACTCTGTCTGTTCTACAGCCTATCTGTCTTATTTTATTTATGTATATGATCTGATCTTCTATTTTCATAGGCAGACTGCCTTCTTGAGTAGGGTATAGTAGATTATGCGTCATATGCACCGTACGTGTTGCGTAGTGCATATTATTGGAAGTATAAATTTCAATCCTCTGGTGCATGTTGGTGATGGCTCACCCCCTGCCAAACACCTCTGTTGAAGACTTACAGGGTAATATGCGGATGAAGATGCAGGCTTTCCGGGCCACTGCACAGACCACTACGCTATCCAGGTTCCTGACTTCCCACGGCGCTTGTGGTGAGACTCATGGTACTAGATGCCCTAGCGATCCATCAAGAATGGCAAAGCGAGGGAGAAAGGGCTTCATTGAAGCCATGATCAGATGAGAGCCTCAAACCTGCGCTAATGCCCTTTCCATCACTCCAAACTTGCATGGATATGCTTTCATCAATTACTAACCGTTAGTAAAATTAAGCTTTATATATACATGCTCGTGTAGCACTTCTGGCTTGTAAGGAGTGATTCATGCTTTATTAGAACGAGTATATCCATGCATGAAGATTATCTAAGCTAGAGCGAGTTATCCGCTGGAAAGCGAGATTTCACAGCACAGACTTGCTAGTTCATATCGTGGGATTCACATATCTTTCAGCTGCACTTACTAACGTATACCGTTTGTGCAAAAGAGGTAATCGACACTAATACAGAGACTAAGCTGTCGCGAAGGGATGACTGCATTATTGTCTGTGGAACAATCCACAAAACTTGAATGGTAAACGGTTTCTGGGTCGAAGCTGAAGTACCGCACCGGTGATGCCCAGAATATAGCCTGAAATTACTTATCAAAGTTTGGAGTTTTTCTCAGGCAGCTTCTCTTAATGAGCACTGAACGAGTGAGAACTGAACGAGTTAATGAGCCGAAATTTAATTAATATATTCCACCAACTCATGAAAAATGGGCAGCAAATCTCCGTGTTTTCTTTTTCATTAATTTTGAAATTATGAGTTAATAGTTCAGAGAGAATGATATTTTTTCACACCGTTAGGTAGTATGGGTTTTTTATGATTACGTCCACAGGCTAATTCGAGTATTTTATGGTAGAAAAAGTTATTTCAACTGCACAAAACTGATTCAGAATTGACGGTCGCAATGCGAGGAAATCTTTATCCAAATTTTACGGGAAATGTGATTTTTCTAGACATTTCTGTAATTTTCCAACCCATTCCATGAGTTTGAAGATAAAATAAATTTCCATTATTCTAGTTTTTCCAGGAGAGTCCCCGCCCAACTTGAGAAATAACCTGCAGAGACAGTTCAAGAGATCTGCACATATGAGCACCATTTGGTTGCGGCAACACGACGTAGCCTTTAATTAAAGGGGAAGGTAGAAACATAAAGAATGAAATATTCTCATTCCGTTTCACGCTCCCAACTCCCAGTGTTTTAACGTATCTTCCATCTCCGGTCTGAACGGAATTGAGAAAATTGAGATGGTGGGAATGACACTTTTGAGAGATATAAATTGCTTCCTCGTCGTCTGACGTGATGGCATTTTTTCTCACGTTTCGGGCACGATTTAAGGATAAATAAAAATCCGTCATTCCTTTGGCTCCCACATCAGTAACTTGGGATGTCATTCTTTGATGACAATGGAGTCCGAGTAAGCAACCGAAATTCACGACGGATCAAAAATGTTTCCCGAAAAAATTAAGTGGTTACACCTCTGCTCTTGTCGCAGAGGTCGAAGAGTAAAGATTATTAAATCATTTAAACATCAGAATCTAGCCTAAAAGGATATTATTCCTTTTTCTATTGCATGTTCCTATCTCTTTCTTTCCTTACCAGTGAATTTATATGTATGTTTACGCTTAAGGCGTCGTGTGAATGAATGAAGTGGTTTGTATAAATATTTTTCTTGTCGAGCACTTTATTACTAATCGGTAAAAACAAAATTGCGAAACAATGCGCTGCTGATAATAATACCGTGATAAGAACACGTATACGCAAAATACATGGTATTGCGAAACAACGGGAGCGTGGTAGCGTAGTGGGAAGCGCTTTTCTTCTGAAAGAGGGATTCTGGGTTGAAATCCTTGGTGAAGCATTCGGACACCCCAAAACGAAATTCTCCTTATGCGACGTGGACTAGTGAAAGGAGCTGGCCCCCCTATCCTGAATGTGTGAAATTCATACCCCTATACTTTAATTCGGGGTGAGCTCTACCCTCAAACAACCAAACCAACCATTGAGTTGAATCGCTGAGTGAGTGTGTTATTCAGAGTAGATGACCGTATGCTATGGTCATTTACACCATGTGGTAGGGAGATAAACCTGGTGTCGGCATTAGCATGCTCTTAACGGATGGCGCCAAGAGGACCACTGTTTAACGCCCTATGCGACGGACGGAGGACTGTACACTGTACAGTACCTACTCCCCGAACAGGATACGTCCCAAAGATTTGATCGTAGCTCGGATTGGTCGTAAGTCGGAAATGTCATATGCATTCACGTATTAAATCACCAAGGTATTAATACAGGTATTTAATCAAAGGTAAGGGAGAGGAGAGGAACCCGGCGTCGGCAGTAGCCTACTTTGAACGACAGGCGCCAAGGGGACCACGGCTTAACGTCCCACCCGACGGACGGCGTGCTGCACTTGAATTACCCTCCAGAAAGCATTCAAGCAGGGATCGGGCAGTCATAGCCTCACCGGGATTTGACCCCGGGACCACTGGGTGGGAAGGCAACATTCTAACAACCACGCAAACCCCAAAGAGACCGTAAAATACAATCGTCGCATTTTCAAGATGAAATATCAGGGATACATCGAAAGTAAGTTTTGAAAATAATTTTGGTTGGAACTTCAGATAGTTATAAGTCAGACGGTCGAAGGTACCATTGGGTCGAATAACCTACCCTCAAAATCCATGGATATTCATTTGCTGACATTGCTAGGAACCCTGGTCGGGAAGGAACATATTTCTCAAGCCAAAAATATGGAATTCAACGCAGGGCACCACATCCAGTGGTTTCGAAGTCAGTTGATCAATAAATTTATTTCCAATTTAAGACGTACAAGAAAAGCCTAACGAAATGAATGTACCGCCAAGCCTCTCATATTCGAGTTGATTTTTTTTATAAAAAGTGCAACGTTAGGCGAATGTTATGCCGAGTTGGGATGGAAATCTTTACAGGAGTATGGACCAAAGTATTGGTCAAATTTACTTAGTAAATTCGGAGATTTTTTTCTCAGGCGACGCGAAAAACATCCTTCGTTTACCGTCGCACTATGGGAGACGTGATCACGAGAAGAAAATTAAGGATATATTCTGCAAAACTGAGATTTCAAATATCATTCTTTCGGCGTCTAGCACGGATCTACCTGATGATTTAAGTTTTTTAAGATGAGCTAAGTTTTGCCTTAGCATGAGTGTGGTCGCATTTTTTGTTACTTTGCGTAAGATTTTTATGAACGTGTGGTGTGTATGTGGTAATCCTCTTCAATGCATCATAATGGTGATTGGTAATCCACAGCCAAACATCGTAGAGGTTGCTTGCAGGGTATTATATAGATGTAGACGTAGACATAAAGCGCATTTTTTTCTTGAAATCTTAAAAGAAAGCGAGAAGTTTAAGCAGAAAGAGGGTGCACACTCACTCATCTGTGTGAAATTCCCACCCTTTCCAGACAACTTTCACAATTTCCAGACTATGTGAAGAAGTGTATATACCAAGAATTCACTTTTTTTAAATCAATTTTTAATCAGGTGCAAATAATTATATATACCTTACTTCGCGCTCACGTACTCAGTTATTAAACCCGAAGATTAGTTTGGATATGCGAGGGTAGATCTCAACCCGGTCTTAGCCACAGGCGTGATAATGTCACATTTCAGTTTATATAAGGTTTTATTCCGTTCCCTGGGCCACCTACAACTTCAAGAATTTTAACTGGGGTTATAAGGATTTTCCCCGAATGGTACGGTATTTGGATGAGGCGACGGACAGCTGAGGTCATTTTCAGCTTGAATGAAGGGCAAGGCAAGGAAGGGTGGGATTTAATGCCGGCGACTGCATCAGCCTCTTCTTTACGGCAGGCGCCAAGGGTACCACAGCTTAACGTCCCATGCGACGGACGGAGAGTTGAGCTTGAAGTGTCTTCCACTCAAAACTCAAGCAGGGTTTGGGCAGCCCATGGAGTTTATATTACTTGAGTTGGAATTCAATGTGAACCAATCGTAAAATAAACTCACCAAGGTGGTACTATCGATTCTAAAATATTTATGGCCCCTGATAATTCGGTGCCGCGAAAAAAGCGCTCAGTTAAGCCTTTTGGAGATACAAATAGAATATAGCCCCTAAGTATCTTCTTAGAAATAAGGAAAACCACGCGCACACAACAGCAAAAGGTGCACATTGTTTGTGGTTACGCCCCGGACAATTCAAGAATAAATTAATTGTTGAATTAAATAGTTTCTGATTTCCATCACCCTTTCTCCAGGCTTTTGACTGACTAAATGATTAATAAGTAAATTATTTTTAATCTTTTAGAGACGGTTACGAGGAATGCACCGAAGCTAATGTATTGCGTGATGACTCACATCATTCTTCCGCATAATCGCAAATTTTACGCCACCGTCGTGGTTTGAGCCCGGGCCCACGCGCTGAGAAGCCGACACAATAGCCTCTGAAACAAAGCATTCATTCACGGGATCGGGCAGCCTCTGAAAAATCCTCGCCACCGCCGAGATTTGAAACCGGGTCCAAGAGAAGGGGGGAAGCTAAAATTCTGCCCGCCACATCAACCTCACTTCAGTCGGGATTCGAACCCGGTACCACAAGAAAAGCCTATTTAAATGTGCGCACGACCAAGCCTAGCATTGAAGAGCATTTTTATCTCGCAATCAACTCACCCGTCGTCGTCGTGGCAACTGGACCGCTTCCCGAGGGGACGGATGAATTGATCTTGCCGACGGCGACCGCTCTAGCCAACAGCCCTTCCTTCCTTTCCTCGCACAATATCCCACTCGGCCGATCACACTTGTCACACACGCACTGCAGTTAACTTTACCTATTCACTATCACGCACTCTCACTCACAAATATGCATGTTTTTATTTTACAACACGAGCAGGCGGCAATACCTTCCCTCAAGCCAACAACCACTCGCACTTTCGAGCGTCTCCTCCTTCCATGGGCCGGGCGCGCAAGGGCGAAATCCACGCACAGTCAAGAACGAAGCGTCAGGGCGTCGACCGCACGGGGACGAGGCCGAGAGGCGACTGGCGGACTGGCTCTGGCGACGGCGACGGCGGCGACGGCACTCCCATCTGGCGGCGGTGGCTGGACCTACCCCTCAGAGCCGTCTCCCGGGAGACCGCCCCTCCCACAGCCACCGCGTCACTGCATAAGTGGGGAGGGGTGGAGGGGAAATCCATCCCCCCCTCCTTTCCAGATGATCAGTGGTAGACGCAGGGGGGTGTGCGTGTGTTTGGGTTTGTGCGTCTCTTTCCTGCCAACCCTAGGTTCGATTCCAACCTGCGATGACATCCCCGTAAGAAATCCCTCCAGGAAATAATGCGTGACTGCTGAGGAAGCCACTTGTTACTTGCAGTCTTTATGGGCAGCTGTAATGCTGAATCATGCGGTTTATAAAGCCTCCATAACACCCTAATATTTTTGCACTGATAATAATTCAAATTCGCATAATTCATACCAATGAAAGAATAAAAATTATTCAACTTTGGTAGAAAGACATATTTCAGTGTAACAAGCCTGGTGGAGTAACTTGTAGCATTCCTGACCGGCATTTAGGAGATCATGGTTCGATTTCCAGCTTAGCCATATGATATTTTCAAGGTGAATTTTATCCTTTGTTTAATTTGCGTACACCAGCAGGTGCATCTTCTTAGTATCGTCTCATAGTTAAACCGACAGAAGAGTGTTCGTCAGGCCATTCTCCTCAGCTAACGGTTAACAATCCCTGCTAATTCATACCCTTTCTCCGCCCTCAGTTGCCGAGGAGACAGCAACGACCCTGGGAAACGCGGTTGCGATGCACCCCAAAATAACCGTTAGTTCAGGGTACGGCCGGCAGAGAAAACTCGTTTCTAAAGTTATAAATATCAGTGTAAATCTACTTCAATATCTATATAATGCCTAATAAGCCACCTCAAGGGTGTTTGGCAGGGGGTGAGTATACACTAGAGTGCCTCGTTTTGCCACATTTTTTTAGGAGCGAATCGTAATACCCGTTTGCGTACCTGGGTGGGTATTACAGATATGATTTTTTTTCAAAATCGGTTAATATGTTCTGATCGCCATTTGCTCTTGAAATTGCGAAATTTTTAACGAAAAACGTTAAAAATGTAAATAATTTACATTTTGTTGCAGCAGGCACTCATTTTTTCCAAAGGTGTATAGCATTGGTCTTTCCTTGATATTTTAGACCAAATACGTCAGCTCTATTCCTTTTAATTATCGAGAAAATGATCTTTTATCGTGTCCCCGAAAGCCGTTTTTGTGGGTAGGCAACCCGCAACACACAGTCTCTTTCTACTCTATACGTGCGATAAATGACGCGAAATAGAGGCGCTTTTCAGTCAAAAACGTGTAAATCATGAAGCTGTCAAGGGTAGTCACTAGGATAGGTGTATCCTCTTTTATGCCATCGCTAGCTATATTGACTATATTTTCGTGTAAGAATATGTCACTGAAGATAGAAATTATCATTCGGGATTCACTATGACGGTTTTATGTCCCTAAGGGTCAAATTCACCTCCCTTGCGATCAGAAAAAGTAATTATTTACTATGATCCAGCAAATGTAGAGCTCCTCGGTCACCTATCCAGAGAAGCTAGCCATGTGACCCACAGCCCATCACGTGGAGGTGGCTGCACCTTGGGCTCCTCCGCTTCCTCTACCCAACCAACCAACCAACGTAATGCTTCGGTATGTTTTTGGAAGAGTAGCAAGTGTAGCCTTCATTTCTCCGCGATTGAAATGGCACTGCTTAAATACCTAAATGCCATTATGATGATAAAAAAATTGTCTCATGTCTATGCTTGCTGCAATTAAAATTAATGAAAAACTTGAGACCGTGTGATCACAATGAAGACAACTGCCATGACGAAGCCCCGAACCCTGGCCCCCTGGGTGGGAATCACGTACGCTACCATTACCCCACCTAACCCGATTTTTGAGCACTGGGAAATTTTACAACTATATACGACTTGTAAAAAAATACCGCATGAAAATTAATTAATTACAGCCAAACTAAGGCTCATTCAACGGAACCACTACTAGTTCAGAGATGTGTTCACCATTCCGAAGGCCATAAAAAATACGGCATTGAAAAAGGTGGAGCAAGGTACGTGGTCTCCCCTTGTAAGTAATGGAGTTTAAACTAATTTTAGCACTGTTCACAATCGAAAAAACTTCATTTGTTAAAAAAATACTTTGTAAAATCATGATTTTTCAATATTTTGTTTTCTTTTATAAAGGAAAATGATTGTGCTTTTATGTTTCGACCCCACGGACCTCCCCCCCCTGGCTACGCCACTGGTGCCAACGCCGGGATTTGAACCGTGACTCACAGGGTGGAAGGCCCACTATCCAGCCACCAATCTACTCACTAGAGGTTACACTTCCTATAATATCTTAAACCCGTTGTCTACACTCTTGTGAGCGATTCCTGACCTCAAGGGCTGGTGATCCTACGCCATCTAGCATCGAATTGAGGATCCAACAGTTAACGCTAATATAAGCGAGAAACGTAAGCATCGTAAGCTTAATCATTGCTAAATCGTATAGAAAATAGAAATTTAATTAAGATACAACTATCTTTGTGATTTAGTTAAGCCAAGGAGTAGCTTAAAAGCGAGGACCAGATCGGAAGCGGTGCATGACGTCATCAACTCAAATGCAAAAGGATAAAAACCATTGATTTGTCGACGCAAATAGGCCCTCAAGTAAGCGATGAATGGAAAAATGTGCATCTCTTAAATTGTCAAAATCGCGATCATATAACACAATTCCTCTGTTTTTTATAAGGTGAACATTATTTAATTTATTATTTAATGGAGTTTCTTATGTGAGTTCCTTTCGGGAAATGATGCGTGGAAAACATTTTTCGCTCAACGTTTCCCTCCTCTTAATAGGAGCATTATCAAGAGAATGAGAGCAACGTTCTCGTCTCAAACTAATATTGGATTCGATGCCCATTGTTAGATCGATTTGTTAGACAACGGATCCTTAATAAGATGGAGACGATAGCGTTGTTCTCATTTTCTTGATAACGCTCCCATTAAGAGGAGTGAATCTTTGAGCGAAAAATGTTTTTCACGCAGCATTTCCCGAGAGAAACTTACAAGATAGATAAAAGAAGCTGCGAAAATCTTCTCACAAAATTTAAATGGAGTTTCTCAGAGAGATGCTACACTAATTTTTATTCTCCAATTCTCGGTGCACGTAGAGGCAGTGCATGACTTAAGCATGTCTGCATATGGGTGCTTTTCATTCATCCAATAGGCCGTTTTACACGGGGCACGGAGTTGCGCAGGTTAGAGCTGCATTAATTTCTAAAATGGCGTGAAATTGCGCGATTTCATGAACGAAATTAGTACTGGGGCTATTTTGTCATCTCACGTCCACGAATTCTCGCATGTGTTGTACCAATTCACGCTTTATACGACGATATTTTGACTGCACCATCGTTCACACTTCAGACTGTGCAAGCCCCGTGTTAAACGGCCTTTAAACATGTCCTGCGACTTCAAGACAACATTCCATCCCCTAAATCATTTCCGCAGTTTAGCGCTCTCCTGACATACCTGGGACGAGGTCGCGCTCGACCTATGTGCGGACTTTCCCTGCAAGCATGCATTTGGTCGTCCCTCGCTATAGCTGGACTGTTTTGAGCGACATGAACTGAAAAGGGAATCACGACCCACTTGCAGACCTTTGGTCATCTGCCTTCGTATGGTAAACGAAAGGCCATCCTAAGTACTTCCTACACCATGGGGCATAGTTGGGATTAACGATTTAAAAAAATCAATAGTTCAAATTTAATTTTATTTATTTTTAATTCAAAGATAAATGACCACACACAGCAGTGTTGCCATTTTATTGTTGCCAGGTGACAATACATAAATTTGAGGGAATGCAAACAATATGACAAGTAGAAACGAGAATCAAATTAAAAAAAAAAGAAAACGAGAATCGGCAGGAACAAGGTGGTTAGGTACGCGACAGATAGGAAAAGGAAAATCTTATAAAGGCTTTCAATGGAAGTGCAGAGGGGTCAATGCGTAGAGGGAGCGAGTTCAATAGAGAAGCAATGCGGAAGAAAAATGAACGTTTAGTGAGTGAATGTGCATGGTAATGGAAAAGTGGATTAGGGGATGAGAACGGGTGGAGCGGGGTGGAACTTTGAAATTGATAAAAGAGAGCAATAAAGTGCGGTCGATGGTGGAATTGGGAATCTCATAAATAAGTTTTAAACCTGCTCTGACATGAGTGTATGGCCGGCGAGATTAGGGATGGGGTGAGTAGCGTTGGTGAACATGTTAAGTAAACCTATTTTTTATTATTTTAGCAAATAAATTGCTGGCGCAGTCCAGGTATGATAGTTTATGGAGAGATTGACCAGATGAGACAGGAATAGGTCATAATTGGAAGAATCAAATAATTAAAATGATCGAATAAACTCGTAAGTAGTCGCATCGCGTCGGGTAGGTATATTTGATCCCATCGTTTTTTTAATGATTAAAATTTTCATTCAGTTAAATATTTTAGTAATTTTCGTCCCATGCAATCTCAAAACATACTCTTCTCTTTCTTATAATGCCATTATTGTTCACAGATATAGCATTTTGAATCATAATTTAGCGTTTTTCCCGTTTATTAACCCGCCGTAGAGCGGTATTTTTCAAGACACAAACACCCGACGCGAGTGTTTGCGTCTTGAAAAATACCGCTCCACGACGGGTCGTGAGCATTTGTGGTAATATGAAATAGTTGCGAAGATTTCTGTGGTGGATCGATACTTCTACTCCTTTTTTTGCTATTTCTTTTCGTCTTCTTATGAAAACATTATAAAATACTTCTTTTTGATTATTACTAGATCCTACCTATCCTCCTAATCGTGTCTCCATTATTTCTTTAAAAATTAAAGTCTGGGTCAACATTCCCCTTACGCGAGTAGCTACGTAAATTTGTCTCACACGACTACTTACGAATATGCAATTAATTACTTGGACACCGGTAATTAATTGAATTAAAAACATGAGGAAAGTGCATAAAGAACTTCAAAAGACCATCAGCCAATCGGATGACTCCTGAGCCTTATTGTTATTCTCACCAAACGGTCGATTCGGTTCAGTATGAAATTGGACATTCAGACAGTGACACGCCTAGAGTAAGGAGGACTAGTCGTTTTCTGAAACGTCGGCCAATGCGACTGAATTAACCTGGTGCAGAGCTCGAGAAGAATAGGGTGGTTTCCTATTATTTTTTATTGCCTAATTCGAAAGATTATTACTCCTGGAGTACGTATTTCACGCTTTTAGATTTTTAAATGACGATATCTATTTTTCGCGATTAAATGAAAAGTGAAAATTTTCAAGCGGGCGAAAACGCGATGGCTAAGTATGAATGCTGGGAAAAACTCCGTGTGTCGTCGTTCTGGTTCCCGCAGCAGCCATGTGAATCGACCTTGGTGTGAGACCTATGAGTGCCGCTACTATGCAGGCTGCTATCAGGAAGCAGAGTACCCTGCTAGCCGGTAGCGCTTGGGTTAAATTAGAATTATTAATACCTTATCAAACGAAGGAAACTTTCCGACCATAGGCAGTTTTAATAGGTGATTATTACGAGATGTTTCCCTGAGCTCTGTGCCTCATGCATGCATTGGTAATCTCTGACGATGTAAAACTCCTGACTACTACTATAGCATCTAGGTCCCTGTGACGTCACGTGGAGCGGCATCGCATGGGCGCCAATCTGGCCTTTTTCAAGTGAGGTTAAAATTCACCATTAACATTCGTATAAACTGGGATTTCTAAAGCCAGATAATTTGTACATTATGAATACACTAATGGTGGGTAACGATTCAAAATCAATGCTTTTCGTTTTCTTTGATGAAGGAAACTGCCCTATTCCTGATTATTATTCACCAGGAAAACTTTAAATCGTTCAGCAAAAATTTCTTAAAAATATTACCAAACACCTATTCCTCGCATCAAATCTTTGTTGTTAATAATTGTTGAAAACGGCCAGCCTGCACTGGGGCACAGAGCTACAATACAAGGGTAATCACGGTAAGTGTTATATGTATACATTTATTCTTTAACATGCGGGTGAACAGTCACTTTCTCCGTGCCTTTATTTGAAGTTGTTCTCGCTCCAATGCGCAATGTTTTCTCCTCCGCGTCGGACGTTGTCTCCTCGAATCCGGTCTTCCTTGGCCTTCCCTTATTTGGGGAACGTGGGGGCGAGGATTGTTGCCTGGGCGACGGAAGGACACATTTGCGCTCTTCCGGAAAACATTCGCCATTTCAAATGGTGCCTCATTCCCAACGGCCGGATTATAGAAAAGTTAGCAATAAATTATGCCTTCATACCAGGGATGGCGTTAGGATGTGGGTGGCCCGGAGCTGATACGGAAATGATCGTTCATTTGTTCATCTTTTATTCACAAATATGTTACTTGCATTTTCTTTAGCGGAGCACGTCAGTGATCACGGTGAAGAAAATATGAAGTTATAGCGTTCGAATTCTTTTATCTTCATCAAGGTCTGTCTACACGGTAAATTATCCCGTACGAGTTAATGGCTAAATTTATGAATGCGTTAATGAAGACGAAAATGCACCGTGTAACCACCAAAATTTTGCAAATGCATGCGCATAAAATAGAACCAGCTCTAATTTGGTTAATGCATTCGTACATGCTCCGTTCCGGTCCACGAAAATCGCTCATGCATTCCCAAATTAACTCGTACTTGTTTTATAGTATAAATATGCCGTGTAAACAGGCGTGTACAGCTGTCGTGGAATAACATGAGGCATTGGTAGAAACTAAAAATCGTCCACAAGTACATGTGGCGCCACTAAATTGTAAGAAGGGCCGAATTAAGGATGTGGATGGTCCGGAGCCCATTGTGGTGGGAGGCCCACTTTTTTAAGATGCTGCAATTTCTAACGTAATAACAGGTAATGCAAGAAACACAATTTTCAGCAAATTTATTAACAATATAATGACAGAGCTTGTATCCCGGTCAAATTAGCCCAAAAAATAGGGATACCCTTACATAAATTCCCAACAAGTTTCAAATTCCTAGCTCATAAAAATTGTTTTTGAGGTTTTGGCCAGCTTTTTTAGATTCTAGCCTACTGTGCGACGTTTTTACGGCTGCCTCTGCCATCATCCTCAGGGCAACGGTTGTGGAAAATCTTCTATTGCTACTGCAGCCAAGGAATACGAATTATTCATGGTGAAACAAAACCAGTACTATTCCACAAACTTTTTATTATTAGCTGTCAACTAGTTTCGACGTTTATACCGTCATTATTAAGACCAAATTATTATTTTTTTAATTCTTTAATTAATATGAGCATTTAGATATTTTCCAGCCGCACTTGAAAGCTATCATCTTCCCGATATCCAAACGACCGTGTCCGTTTTTTGTCTTCTGTCCTGCTCAACTCGTTAAATTGCTCCACCTGCTAAAGTTCGTGTGCTTACACTTTGTCATACCTCTCATTCCTTGCACTCAAATACGTGTAAAACTGCAGAACTAGATCTTAATTGAGTAAATGTGATAATATTATTTTTCATGAAAATTCCCTTTTCTTTCCTTCATGGCTGTTCCTTTAAGGTTTTCTGATACGCTTCTCGTCATGCAACTCTCCACGCCAGTTGAAACAGCACTACAGTAAGACCTCAACTTAAGGACATTCGAGTTACGAACTTCCATAATTACGAACATTCCTGTCCAATAGACAATATTGAAATTTCCGATGAAGTTGAAGTTGGCCGATGCGACTGGCAGTGCAACGTAGAGATCGCACTTTGGACCTAACGCGTGCGACAAATTTTAGCCAGATTACAGTTATTTTCAGGATATTTTCGGGGGCACGCGCTCTAAAATATCACTTTAAAGAAAGCGTAACTAATTATGACTGCTAATGTAAAGAGAAAATCGTGACAGATAGTGAATCACGCATTAATTTTAGTACTCAATGTAATTATTCTATGAACTCAAGTGTTTGTAACGGATAATTTCAGCTGCCGTATCTTGTTGAGGTAACATGGTCTGAATAAGGTCTCATCTTGTTCATGTGTCGAGTGCTTATAAAGCAAAGTTCATGCTTGCAGCCAAGAGTGCCGCGATAGAAGTATGCTTATCATGGGGACGTTGATGAAATGTTTGGAGAATAATAGAGTGGTCAGTGCTGATAGAATCAGCCTAGATCCTTCAGAGGAAGCAGATTTCCAATTGAACTCCCCCACACCTAAGACAGGCCCCGCCTTATTTTCATTGCCGCTTGAAATCGATTCAATGATATACGAATCGCTATCGAATGGTGATGACGCAATATATCTTAGACGCAATGGCGATGCCTTCATTCATTTCAGTTATATTTCATAAATCAAAAAATACTATTTTCTGTCAATAAATCCGTATATTAGAGCTATGAAGCGTTAACGAAGAGCGAAATTAATCAATGATACGCTTGTTTTTTTATTAAACTCATAAATGCTTTTTACTTAATAGTTCTCTTCACGTCGTGTACGGATGGCGAGAATTTTCGTCATTTTTTCCCGAGCTTTATGGACGGATGTCAAAAATTCTCGTCATTCAGGCGCGTCAACTAATGTTGCATATATTTTAAGCATACTATAGGTATTTGGAAATACGTTATCAGTTGTTGCTCGTTACTTATTATAAACAGGCGTATCGTCAGGTTTGATTGGGTCAAGTTATATTTTAAGCATAAGCTTTTTAACCCTGTTTAAACCAAAGGCAGTTCGCCCAAATCGACACATACTTTTAACCTCAACACTTCTACCCAGGGTAGACGTTCCCCTGCATGAAAATACCCCCCGGTACGCAACGTGTTAAGACGGCTGATGCCGTTTTTAGTTATATGCCTTGCCGATAAACCACATTTACAAATGATTTTTACTGTAAAACAAACACTAGAACAGTCGGGTTTGGGCTGAAATGGAATAAATTGATAATTAAGGTTGATTTCATTGTAATAAACAACCGCAACAAGGAAAAGCATGTTATCGTGGCGCCTCAGAGGTAGTGAGTGATAGGAGGATAGAAGAGGGGACTGTGCAACTCCCCTACACCCAAACTAGCACTGCATTGTCTTCATCGCCGCTTGAAAGCGACTCAATGATATACGAATCGCTATCGAACTTACACGCATTAGTGATACCTTCATTTATTACTAGTTATATTTTATTAATTATAAAATGCCATATTCTGTTAATAAATCCGTAGTTCAGAGCAATGAAGTGTTAACGAAGAGCAAAATTAATCATTGATACGCTTCATTCCTCCCTGTGGATATTTGGCTGTAGTAGTATGGTAGTATGGCTGGTTAGCATATGATGCCACAAGCAGTCCAAATCGTGAGCACAGCGCCACACTCGGAGAGCGAAGCCCGGACTTACAAAAAAAAAACATTGATGCGCTTGTTTTTTACTTAAACTCACATATTATTGGCTTAAATATTTTTCTTACGACGCCTGATGTCTTTTTTTTAATCGTATGCCGTGTTGTAAACTACATTTTACAATGATTTTTTTACTTTCAATGAAACACCAGAACAGTCGAATTAAGACTAAAATTGGATGAACTATTTATTATTAGGGATGGACGGATCCAGGATTTTTTTCGGATCCGGATTCGGATCTGATCCTTGATTTTCGGAGCCGGATCTTTCGGATCGGATATTTTCGGATCCAAATGCATTTTCAAATTCCTGACGCTGAGATTCCCCCGATGATTGTTCAATCTCTTGGGAAGAGTCGCACTATGTGCCAGTCGTATTTTGACTTTTTCATTTTCCACGGCTGAAATTCTCCTACATAACCTCTGCGAGACCTTTCAAACAAAACAGTTCGTGAGTATAGGACAAGAATCGTATGGGACGGCGCATTCGAAGAGAGAATCGGAACTCTTTCAACCCTTATGGAGAGTTACATTCACTGAAGCTATTATTTAAAATTTCGGATCCAGATCCGATGTCTTCCGCAACTTTGGATCCGATGAATCCGACGAAGGGCAATATCTGCGGATATTTGGATCCGAGGTATCCGATCCGACCATCCCTATTCATTATCGTTGATTTATTGCGATAAACAACCTCAACATGGAAAAGCATGTTCATCGTGGCGCACCGCAGAGGTAGTGATTGGAGGGTATTAAGGTAGGCAGTGCAGATAGAATCGAAGTCGATCTTTCTGAGGAAGTGATTTTTCCAAATCAACAGCCCCATACCGCCCCCGCCCCCGCATTTTAATTGTCTTCATATCTGCGGAATTGCCGCTTGAAAGTGACTCAATGATATACGAATCGCAATCGAACTTAAGACTCAGTTGTGATATGCGGACAATACAAGTGCTTTCGCAATTTATTTATAAAAAAAAACGCGCTAGTATACATAGCGATAATAACATCAATCGTATTGAGCAAGGAAGTCTCATCTCTCCATACCAGACACCACATCATTCAGAAGCACCGCAAACAAAGAGCCACAAACATATATTTACAGCCATCTGTCTTTCTTCTTTTCTCGACGTAAATCGGCTGTTACCGCACTGGATTCGTGAAGCGTGACTCTATCACTCCGTTAGCATCGTGCGCTAAGTATGATTTCCCATATCGCGGTAATTTATATCAACATATCGATGGTAATTATTCAATTTCTCTGATAATTAGTCCAAATTCACGTACTTCAGTTCGAAGAAGTGACGTGACTATTGGGGATAAGGTTATAGATCCCCCTAAAGCCTCTTGGAAAAAAAATATCTAAACCTAGATTGTCTAGATTAAATTTATAATAACTGAATCTGCTTAAAGTTAAATTTTAAATGCCAAAATGATGTAAAATGCATTTCCATGAATGCCATTTTTCAAAACTTTCCTGGACTCACCGTTGCTTGGCAGGGGGGGGGGGTCGCCCGCCCAGGCACTCCCATCCCCCTCCCCAAAGCATATTCCTAGTTACACCCACAGGTAGATACTTCTATGTGTATGTTATTATTATTATTCTAAGGGCGGTTTTCTTAAAAGGTATATAAATATTTCCGTCACCACCTAGTTTTATTCATCAATATCATCATCATTATTTCATTTTCATTCATTCATTCATTCATTTTCTTTCGTTCAAAGTCTTCTCCATCGCCCTTCCACTCTTCGAGGTGAAGGGCCGCGCACCGGGGAGGTCCGCCGAAGGGGCTGGTTACCCCATCCCTCCGAGCGGCGATGCCCCAGTAAGACTCCGCCCTTATTATTGTGCTCTTTCTTCTATGGCTCCATCCTCATGTTCAGTATTAGGTATCCGGCTTCCGTGTCTTCCACCTCACACAGGACGCCGCCCTGACACCACGTATGTGTATGTATCTGTGGTAACGCCGCTGGTTCGGAGTAGCCTTCCCAGAACACCCTTTACGACTCCAATGCACCAGCATGAAATAAGAAGATATTTTATTTTGATTTCTTTACCGATTCATTCTTTATTTCTTCATCCAACATAAAATCCCGATTTCCAAACCTCCAAGTTCGTTTTCCTCTAATGTGCTGATCAACTATTCACAGTGCTACACATTCACAAGTTCGTATACAATTAATTTCATGCCAAGCCTCATATTTCTTGCTCGCAATGCCTTGCGAAACTGCGGAACTTTAGTATTAAGCCTCAGCAAGGGTTTTCGAAGGGTTTCCCTTTAATTTTTTTCATGCATTTTCTTCACGTTTTTTTAATACGCTTCGCTCCATTTAACTCTTCCCTCGAGTGATAAACAGCACTTCTTCACAGAAACCTGGATATAATGTATCCCCAACTTACATTGTGTCCAAGAGAATCGCAAATCTCGCGATAAAATTTAAAAAAACGGGATAAATACCATTTGTTTCATATAAAGTGTCTTAATTGGCAGTTTAGGGAATAATGTATACGATGTGATCATGATGGTTACACCCAACCAAGAACGAAACTGTATGACGCTCCGAAACAATATGTACAAAGTTCAATAGCGTTCACATTTCACAAAATTTATCACTGCTATTTTAATCAGTAAAGTTATTTAAGTGATCAAATCTTAAAGCATGTGTAGCTCAGCGGCGCATCTTAGAAGTTCTTAATTATGACGGCGATTGAATCAATTATTTCTGAGTATAAAAGATAGAGTCTCCGGCTTAATTCTGTGGAAATGTTAATATTTAACATAGTGAAATCACTTCCCTTCTTAGTCTTAGTTCCCCACTCTTTTATTTAGACTGACCTCGGTTTCAGCATTCAACGTCACTTTCAATGCATTGGTAATGCCATTTTCAAGGTATGAAAACAATTTATGTGCCGTAATCTTGGTCGATCGAAATATATGAGTATGGGGATAAGACATAAATATTTCATTGTTTCTGAGTTGAAAGCTAACGAAAACGGCACTTCCTGCATAGTGATAGAAAACTTGATTTCGATTGGAATCGAAAATCTTATGTTAAATGCCTAAGTTCGAGGAAATTGAGATCAATCATTGATCTTCGAGTTTCTATCATAATTCGATTTTTCGACTTCGATCTTGATTATTTCGTTTGATCTGTTGTGTCACTACCGGCATATGATAACGTCATCCGTCCTTTGCGTAAGACTTTTTTTAAAATGCCGGTAAATTTGGAAAGCACTCCCTCGATATTCAAGAAAGCATCGAGATCAGTTGGTCTTTCTAAAAAAAATTAGTGACCGAATGATTCCAAAAGTTACATATCTGCGTTTATCTGTAAATTTGTCCTACTGATTATCTAATTATTAAATTTGAGTATATTTATTGGATTTTTTTCTACACCTCAAATGTGAATTTTTAGTGCTCTTCGAACGTATTATAAACGTGTTTTTCTAAAAGCTGTATTAAAAGAAAATAACCATCGATTTTTTCGATTAATTGATCCATCGGTTCAAATTTCGAATTTTGTTTAAAATTTTTCCATCATCATTTTCAAAAAAACTCCTTCAATAACGAGTACATGTTTCGGCAGAGTTGTAATAAAAATATTGATATGCATTTTCAAATAGTCATAAACTGCACAGAATTTAGTGAAGAATGCATGCTGTGACTATCTTTTCTGAGTCACATTTCTGTATTTAGATACAAATTTGCATTCCAACTCGATCGCAAAGTAATATGTGCGACGACGGCAGTCTGTAGATATACTACACCCACTTTCATCTCATCCTATCTCCCCTCCCCCCAAGCCGTAGTTCGCGGGGTCTCCGATCAATGGCGTGCCGGTCGTCGCCCTCTCCTCTCTTTTCCCCCACCCCACCACCAATAGCCCCCCTCTCCCTCCAGCCCTCCACCCGAAATCCGCGAAGACGGCATCGGATGCCGAAAATCCGCGAAATGCGGCTACTATAATCCAGGTTTGGCAACGGATCCGTTTGAACGGAACTATACTTTGAATTCTTTTTTCGAAATATGTTTAGTCCATAGTTTATTTTTACTAGATAGATTGTTCTTTTGGGGTAACAATAAAAATATATTTAAGTTTTATCATATTATTTACATTAATTTATAATTTTTGGATCCTGCATTTCTAATCAATAGATTGAGTTACCGATTCGATTCCGCTCCCGGAGCAAATAGAGTACAGTGCGATGTCGGTACTTCGACACTCATGTAGCCGTGGCATAGCCGGATTATTGGAAACGAACAGGAAACAAACACAGTGCGCAAAAAACTTTTTAAGGTATTATTTGGCTATTGAATGCATATAATGACGCCCACTCTCCCCACTGCATAGGGTGTGAGTAAAGGTAGATATTAATAATGATGTTTATGGTCGATAAACGCAAAATAAACCCTCGACACTTCCTTGACTCCGCAAAGAACACCAACCAACATACATAATGATAAAATAAATACTTAATATTTATTGAAACAATCTTTAATTTTAAACTGACGAAATTATTTTAGCCGAAGGGAGGTCGCCAGCCCTGCACGCCAGATTACTGGACGTATAGGATTTCTGCAAGGCCGGATTACAGAGTTGGTACCGCATTTGCTCAATTTTGGGTAACTGCTCCACAAACAAATCTGCACCAGACAAAACTGCCATATTTTAAAGTCTACTTTCATCGAAGGTATCGCTAATTTATTATTAAATATTAAAAACTACGAAATTGCAATCGCATTGAAACACGCGACCACCATGTTTTTCGATATGTGAAGTCAGATTGTACTCACAAGACGGAGTTTGCACTTAAGCGTTTGTTTACTTATTTTTTTTTGCTTGGTAACCAGCGATTTTCAGTTCTCTTTGGAATCATCGAATGATTATATTATAAATTTGGACTTCATATTTATTGGAGCGAGAAGAAATTCTCCTGGCCCGGGAGTCAAACCACAGAACTTTGCTTTCTGGGCCACTCCACAGACCACTATGCGGTCGAGACTCTTTAATAGGGTGGTTTCCTATTTTTTAATTGCCTAAATCGAAAGATTATCACTCCTTGAGTTCGTATTTCATGCTTTTAGATTTTATATAACGATATCTATTTTTCGCGATTCAATGAAAAGTGAACATTTTCAAGCGCGCGAAAACGCGACGGCTAAGTATGAATGCAGGAGAAATCCCGTGTGACGTCGTTCTGGTTCTGGCTGCCGCCGTGTGAGGCCACCTTGGTGCGAGGCCGCTACGATGCAGACTGCTAGCAGGTAGCGCTTGGCTTAAATAAGGATTTTAAATACCCTATCAAACAAAGGAAACTTTCCGACCATAGGCAATTTTAATAGGTGATTATTAAGAGATGTTTCCCTGAGCTCTGTGCCTCATGCATGCATAGGTAATCTCTGACGATGTAAAACTCCTGACTACTAGTATAGCATCTAGGTCCTGTGACGTCCCGTGGAGTGGCATCGCGTGGGCGCCAATCTGGCCCTTTTCAAGTGAGGTTAAAATTAACCATTAACATTCGTCTAAACTGGGATATCTAAAACCAAATAATTTGTACATTATGAATATACAAATGGTGGGTAACGAATCGCAATCAATTCGTTTCGTTTTCTTTGATGAAGGAAACTACCCTATTCCCAAGGCTATATTAGAGAGGTTCAACGGTACTTGATGTTAGGCCCTTGCGATTCATCAAAAAATGCAAGGGAATATCGGCTTCCTAGAAGTCACTGCGCAAAGGTGAATCCCATGCTAGCGCTAACTCCTTTCACATTTCATAAACCATATTTACCAAAATCCGTATTTAAACTGGTAAACCATAATTACCATAACCAGCAGGTTTACAATACAATGTTTTTGACAATTTATTTATTTTGTGAGTGTAGTGTATGCTTGCGTAAGCAGAAACTGAAATACTACACAATGGATTACATTTTATTGAAATATTCATTAATACACAATGAAAAAAGTAAGAATTTGCAATTACTCCACACATAACTATATATTTTTTATACCGGAATTTTTATATATACCTATTTTGTTTTGAAAAAAGCAATATTCCTAATTTCATTTATATTTTTTTGTTTCCATGACTTTTCATTCTATTTTTTCGATATTTTGATTCTTTTTCTTAATTTTCTTATTATTTTTTCCCATTTTTCGTGGAAAATTATCAACATAGTACAATAAAAATAAACTTTCTTTAACTAGAAGAAAATGAGACATAGGATCGTCGCACTTGGCGGTAAACGTGCTCACTAAACGATAGCCAGTGGTTCGATTACCGCTCCAAGGCGATTTTTTTCTAGTGACAATTAATACGAATTTCACCGCCGTTCATGCTTCAAATAGAAAACATTGATAGGGACTATTTGATTAAACTTTCTAGGACAGGGATCTCCAAACTGTTTAATGTAAGGGTCACATTATCGATTTCCCACTATTATGCAGGCCGAAGTAATATTTAAAAAAACAAATCAGAGCCCTTAACTTAATTTCCTCAATAATTAGAGTATAAACAGTATAAAAATAGAGTAAAAATCAGTGTGAAGTAAATAGATTCCTGCCTTTAGTTTCATGCCACAAAATTAGTTTGACGAATGATACTGTTGCTTTGATTTCAAAATTTCCTTAAAATCAGGTTCCAGATTAGATGATCCAATTGTCAGAATTGTAAGTATGCACAAAGAAATTTGTTTGGAGGGCCGGATGAAATAATAAGTTGGGCCGGATGTGGCCCGCGGGCAATAGTTTAGAGATCGCTATCCTAGGAGTAATGGAACATTTAGTTTGAAATTATTTTTTGGAGGAGAATTTTGTCAACCAACCCAACGAAACCAAGAAAACCTGGGGATAGTCTGTTTTGTTCCGAGGTGTTTCAGTAAGAGTATTTCGTAAGCGTGCCTATCAACCCCTTATTGAGATGAAAGTGGACAATTGCTGCTCGAAGGGATTCGAAGACATAGATATCTATCATTTAACGTCATCGCATTTGCGCTGCTGTGAATTTCAATGTTAGAGAATTGTATTAACAGAGTGGACTGCGTAGATGAGGCCCAATTCTATTCCATTAAAGGGTGATTTCTGTTGCCACTTCGGCCGCATTTTAATCGGCTTCCAAAAATGTCCGCGGCGCGGTGATGAGTGCAATGCGATCAACTTTTTTCCAATATTTCGCATTATAATGCTTGAAATCAGGAGGAATAGCATTGAAGAGTTATGAATTTGATAAATCGCATCATCATGAATGCAAATTTCGGTTAACATCCCTAATTATATCTTACTTCCCCGTGAAACTCGGAATAATTTGTCCGTCAGCGACAAATTATTCCGAGCGAGTGGCGACTTCTGTAAATCCTTTTAAATGCGCGGTGGGTGAAAACGCAGTTTCAGGCCGACTTGAGGATCCTCTTTTGTAATAGTGGTGATTTTAGCTTGTTTGCTTAAGTTGCGTGCACGTTGACGTCACGATGCGAAGAACCAATCGCCGGGCTTAATATTATTTTTGCGAAAATAATGCAAATTAAAACATCGAATAAAAATTAACTCGGCTAAAATTTATGTGCATTTTTTCAAGTAGACAGTTTGAAACCTCAAACCACCTGCTCCAATAAATTTCATGACAATACCTCGCACACGAAAATACTCTTTTAATGGGATATGCTTCTTAGAAAAACGCGGAAGGCGAGAATAAGTTGATGATTCTGAAATTACTACGTCATCAGCTATGTCATTCGAATTAATGATCTAAATGCTTAATATGCGCGGTGAGCGTATGGAATCCGGTGAAATAGAGATTAAATAATTGACATAATAAAATACGAATGAAAACGGCTAGATTCGACAAAACATGTTTCGAGTGCACCATGGCTTTTATGCGAATGCTGTTGGGAGCCGCAAGAGACTCCGAGGGTACGTCCTCCACAAATTAGCACTGGGAAAAAACTCATTCCTCGTGGACGTTTTAAAATGACGAATAAAAAAAGTTTTTTCCATATGTAACGTTGTTTTGATATTTTTTCATTTTTAGCCCTAAATTTTTACCAAGAAAGGCATATTTTCTGGGAATTTATTATTTACTATTCCCGAGAAATATACACTGATAGATTATCATTTCCAAGGATTGTTTAGTGCATAGAAATATGGAGATATAAAATAGGGGATTGTTACGAAAGGTGTTTTCATTAAGACACACATGTCGTCTGTAAAATCACATGCCAACATTCATTATCAGTGGACTCGAACACGTATACCTTGCGGTGTCGTTATTAAGAAAATAATGAATTGATGGAAGTAAGGAGTTAATTGAACGTAAAAAGTGTTATAAATATATACTAATTAGATTCGCGGCACTAATTTAATGATATGAAAAGCGCCATCTGTCAAGCTATTGAGGAAACATATCATTCGCATTCTTTTCGGGACGAATGAATAAAAGACATCACAAACTTATTGAAGGCGGGCGGCAACTCCCATATTTTTTATGATTAGTTCCCGGGTTATTTCCACGTCGACTCACTTCTGGCGGACGACAGTTTCGGGCGCTTTACTGCTCCCGTCTTCGGGTCCGAATACACGGAGAGAGACGAGAGCTGCAACGCGCCCGAAACTGTCGTCCGCCAATAATTAGTCGACAAGGGATTAACCCGAAAACCAACCATCAATTTAATCACCGCGGAAGCCTCCGTAATAATCCCATATTTTAATTTTAAATTCGCGAGAGAAAAGTTTACTGAATACGATATTCCTTCCGTCGTATGGATCATAATGGTGTTCGGAGCAGCAGAGAAGTCACGAGTATAACCATCCAAAATGAGGTGCTTCAGAAGATTGATGATGTTAAAATGAATCTACTGAGTGCGTAATGAGGAAGGCTTAGCAGAGTGGGAAAAAAGGGAAGACTCCTAGATACCCTGAGAAGAAAACGGAACAACGTAATCAGCCGATACAAATTTTGAAATTAAATTGTTATTTAAGTCTAATAACTTTTTAAGTTAAAGATTTCTTAAGCTTTAATTTTGGATTTATTATATTGCAGTTGCGAAAAAAAGTTTTTTAAAGTTTACTTTATGCTTATTTGTTTAAGAAGCTGGGAAGTAACCTTTAGCGTTAAATTTACTTTTTTCAACAATGTATAAATCGATCAGTACCATATCCCAAGCGAAGAGGGATTTCTACAAAAAAATAATCCACTTACAGCTGAGAATTCAAGCGTACAAGAAAGGAAAAATTCACCAGATGCTACATTCGGACCATGTTTCTGTAAGGGAGCGGGGATTGGACGTTTACAGCAGCATAGAAATCAAGAGTGGTAGCATTCGAAATGTAATGTGCAGCTACCGAAGAATGGTGAATATAACATAGAATGATGGAGTTAGCAATGAGAAAATGCTAAAAGGAGTAGCAGAAAAGAGAAAAGAACCTCAGGAGAAGACGAGAAATATCAGTTGGCCATACAATGAGGTGTGATGGCCTGATGGAAATAATCATAGAAGGACTAGAGTGTGGGAAGAAATGCAGAGGAAAGCTCAGAATGAGTTAAAAAGCACAGGTAATTAATAAGAGTGATGTCTCCATCGACAGATTTAATGGACGAAAAAAGTGATCGCTCGACACATTGCCGGCCTCGGTGGCGGTGGGGTAAAGTCCTCGCCTGCCAAAACGTAGGTCGTGGGTTCGAATCCCGCCTGGGTAGGTGATCCCTATCCAGGGCATGGATGTTTGTGTTGTACTTTGTTAAAATTCGAAACCCTCGTTGTAAAAGGCCATTATGTGCTGTTTACGGGGGATGTGATAAATAAATAAATAAATAAATAAAATAAACATCATTTCTGAATCACGAGGTTCTCCGTCCATTTTTCCAACGCCTCTTCCGTCAGGTTGCGTATTTGAAACTGCCATTCTGTTGACCCTTAGAGTGCCAACCAATGTTTTTGGTACTATGCTAAAAGTGCCGAGGCATTGTTGCTGATTTTACAGTAAATAAGGAAAAAATAATTAGGCCTCAAAAACAACTGAAGGTATATATTCAAAAACTTTATGAAATCTTTATCATATGTGGTTTCACCAATTGAATGTATCATTGGACGAACTTTTGTAATATCAGTTAATTTTTATGCTTTAAAGAAAATAGTTTGTCAAAATAAAATGAATATCAACTACTGAATGATTAGTGAACTATCAGCATCTAAAGCCTGAATCACACGATCATTTTTTTTCGCCGCGAAAGTGATCACTATCGCGATCACTGCGCAAAATGATCGTCGGCGGCAATTGTTTTTCGCGATCGCGATGAGGATTCCCATCGCTATTTTTCATCACTCGTCCGGTCGCTTTATCCGTCGCTAAAACCGTCCCTAAAACCCCATATCAGCCAATCGGAACGCATGACCGTATGGAGCGATTGCAGCGCAGCGTTTGACAATTGTGGGAAAGACATAAATAAACAAACACGCTATATATTTTCGTGATGTGGGTCCTATGACAACGAGCTGTGATATTGGAAATGATGTGAAAAGCGACGGCGGGAGTGACAGTGTGATTCAGAAAAATGATCACTAGAGCGATCGCTTTTCGCGACGGGAAAAGTGATCTCGATAGTGATCACTTTCGCGACGAAAAAAAATGATCGTGTGATTCAGGCTTAAGAGTGACATTGCAGGAGGAACGCTAACCCGCTCCTGGCACTTTTCGCGAGAGATAGGATGAGCGCGATAGCGCTCCGCGGTACTCTAAGGGTTAAACACAGGGATGGCAAGTGAAGCGAAACGAAAATGTTTCCTTTCGACCGGGAGGGAAACGAAAATACGAGGCCTGTGTTTAGTTTCGTTCCCGGACGAAATTAAAATCGCCATGGAGTTTAGTTTGGACCTGGGACGAAACTTTACTCCCGGGAATAAAACTAAATTAATCGAAACTCCGCTGCGCATAGTTAAGTTTCGATTCCAGAATTTGAGTTGAGGGGGATAAGAGGGAATAGTTTCGACCCATTACGTGTGACATACGTATAGAGAGGTTAAAACATAAGAGCTTTAAATAGAATGGCCAGTTTTCGTTCACCATTCTCCTGTTAGTGGTAAAAATACAAGTGCCCCGTGCATCTAATGGCGGTAGGCCGAACCTCTACTTCATTCAACCATACTTCGTACTCGGTGTGTGGATCGAAACTAAACGGTTCGAACGTGAAGTACGCGATCCCTCCGGTGTGATACATCTGTGTTTCGCTTCGTCCCAGAGTTTTAGTTTAGTTTCGACCCGAAGTAGTTTTGACTCCGATTTCGTTTCGACCCCGAGTTTAGCTCCCCGGGTTTAAATCCATTTCGCTTCGTTTCTACATTTCGCTCCCGCGAACGAAACTATTGAAATTTAGCTTGTTTTGACTTTCGTTTATTTTCTATTGCCACCCCTGGTTGAACCCAAACATGGCTTTATAATCGCTGTTAGCGGCCGTGCGTTCTTACATGCTGAATAAAGGTTACAGCTGTGGTCTCAAAGACGGAAAAAGGGATGTAAATCCCATCCCCGGAGCCACAGCGGAAAATGATCGTGTGAAAAGGTATTTATTTCCGCCATCATTGCAGCCAAGGGGACTTTATAGAGGAGTTCCCATTCCATCCCAAAAGGGGCCGCTTTCTGTAGTATTTCAAATCCTGCCGCGTCAACGGCGGTGAAATATACATGAATTGCTATGAGGAAAAATTCCCCTGGACCAGGAATCGAACTGCAGACCTTTGGCTTTCCGGGACAATGCGCAGACCAATACGCTATCCAGGTTCATTAATTCCCATGGCAATAGTACCGAGGCTCATGGTACTAGATGCTTGGTAGTGGTCTGTGCATTGACCCGGAAAGCCAAAGGTCCGTGGTTCGATTCCCTGTCCAGGGGAATTTTTCCTCATGGCAATTCAAGAGTATTTCACCGCCGTTCACGCGGCAGGATTAGAAACATTACACATACACCTTTTCGCGGCTTTAGCGCAGGTTTGAGGCTCTCAAACGGTTGTGGCTTCTTGGAAGTCCTTTCTCCCTCGCGTTGCCATCCTTGATGCACCGCGAGGGCTCAATGTCTAGTACCATGAGCCTCGGTACAATTGTCATGGGAATTAATGAACCTAGATAGCGTTGTGGTCTGCGCATTGGCCCAGAAAGCCAAAGGTCCGTGGTTCCATTCCCGGTACAGGGAAATTTTTTCTCAAGACATTTCATGAAGGCTGCTTTCTGTTGCCACTTCGGTTGCATCTTAATCAGTTTCAAAAATGTCCGCGGCGCGGTGATGAGTGCAATGCGATCCACTTTTTTCCAATATTCTGCAGCATATTGCTTGTAATAGCGAGGTGGGATTTAAAGTCAAAGGGGGTGGCACCTGGCGGTCGAATTTGGAACTAGCGAGAGGGGGATCGGCAAGGTATCAGAAATGTGGTAACAAAAACGAAGATCAACGGAGAACGCATTGTACTGTTTGGTGAGAAAAGAAGATGAGTAGCTCTGTGTTGGATTTAAGCGATGTTTTCACTTACGTAGGAGATTTTAAAAGACCGTTTGTAGAGGGAGATGCCATTTTAAAAGCAAACCATATCGTGGAGTTGGGTGTTCTTAAAAACGAGGTAGATCTAGTCGAGGTAATGGCTCTGTGTTTGCAAACATCGAACATTAACGGGCAGCCCCATGAAATTAACATCACGATTAGAGGAAATGGAAAGAAGGAGATACAAGGCACCTGCTCCTGTAAAGCGGGAACGGGTAAATGCAAGCATGTGGCAGCTGTGTGTCTCCAGCTATGCAAGTAAGTTCTTCATTTTTCTTCTTTCTTTCTTCGGCTATGCCTTTGTGAAATTTAGATAAAAACTTATTTTGATAACAATACATTACCTGCGTGTTCAATCATCACAGAATGCCGGTTGAAGAGTTGGAATTACTGACGTGTACTGATATGAAGCAGCAATGGGGTAAGCTGTCTAGGAAGGGAAAGGATATGTACCGGGCCATTCCTATTAAAAAATTCTGCCACTTCCCACCCTTACCAAGTAATTGCAATCTACCCGAGCTGAAGGACCTGCCAGATTGGGCTAACGCGAAACTGGATGATATTATACTCAAAGGTAGGCTCTAAATTATTATTTGAAATCATATAATATGAACGTTCTAAGTCCTACCTTCTTCAATGTCAGATTTGATTGATTTTTTTATCTTATTGAATGAATTACCCATGAATTTACCTCCACTTTTATATTATCTTTATTCCTAGGATGTCCTGGTTCTGCCCTGTCCAAGCATATGGAGGAAAGAAATTAAGTTAAAATAAATTTCAGTACCTTTAAAACAATGCTCCATACTATGTTTTATTTACCGTAAGTGAATTACCTCGTCCTTTAAATGTCTCCGAGAAGAAGAGCTTCGACTTATAAAACGTAAATATGGGGTGAAAGAAGGAATAATGAACAAACATATGGCTTCAATGTGATTTTATTTATAAACAAATAACAATTACTGCTGTTATGTGGTCTCAAACCCATTTCTTCCAATTATAGGGTTCGATAAATTTACAATGGCACAGATTACCTCCGTTATTTTGTCAATGCACCCCACCACATTCCAGGGCAAATTTCCCTGCAAAATTTTAAATACCTTCATTCTTTGAATAGCCCTTTCGACATGCACACGGGCTCGTGCAATTGAGGAATTGAGATCTCCCTCTTCTTTTGTCAGTTGTTTCTTCCTTAAATACGGAGGTTTAATCACTGACAAACCCATTTCGTGGCACTCTTTATCAACGAAAAAACCTTACTACACGCCACAGCATTTTTGGGGATCCCTTTGCCAAATCGGAAACTAATTCCCCACTGCTTACGAAGCACGGTGTCCAGTGGAAAACTGTGCAACGATATGCCATTTCCGGCACGATTCACACACTGAGGGACACTGCACATTTTGTTGCTCCGTGGAGTCTTTCTCATCGAACCATTACTGTTTTCATTCATAACGAATGGAAAGTGATGGTCGATTCAAAGTATCAAAATAGAAATAAATAATACAGCAACAGAATTACTATTTGCTTTTCTGTATCGATGCGAAATCGTTCGCACGGTTAAACTTTTAAAGAACGCCACTGCCTTGTTTACTATCCTCTATCCCCTTTTCTCCGCCATGACACCAAGCACAGTGCTGCCGCCAGTGACCATTTTAAATCCCAATAGCATTTAAAAGCTATGAATTTGATAGATCACATTATCATATATATGAATTTCGGTTAACACCTCTAGTTTTACCTTAATGCCCTTAGGGCCGGTTTTATAATGTCTGGTTAAACCTCACGTTAAGTTGACGTGGAGATTACGGTAACGTGGAGTTTAACGAGAGGTTGTGTTTTATAAAGCAAATCCTACCGCCGGTTGGCTGATGGGAACTTTAACGAGAGGAAAGCGCAGCTACTGTAATTCTCATACCAACAATTGATCGCGAAAAGTGAAACAGACGAAAGTCAAAATTGAAAAAAATCGAGTTGGAGAGTGGTGAAAGAATTGTTTACGTTTGTTTTGAAGTGATGGTTAGCTTTGAAAACGAAGATGACGCCAATATTTTCGGTTTTAATCGTTGACGATCTTATGGTCAATCATCAGTGTGTCGTTAAAATAAAAATACTCGCCTCGATCTGTGAATATTTGGCATGTACAAGTGTTAATTGTGTAAGCCATAAATTACACGGAGATAATGAATTACTATTTGTTAATGGATTGAATCAAGGTGGAGTCCCTTTTCAAGAAATAGTGGTATATTAACCTTGTTTGTGCTTATTATTCGAGAACGAAGATTCTCATTTGTATTGTGAAACCAATTGAAATGGTTTTCTATTGAGTACGCAGCAAACCTTTCATACTTTACAAGTAGGCTGCATGTTGTTATAAAAATATGCATCTGTAACAAATATTGCAACTCTTTTTGGCTCATAGCTTGGGATGGGGGATCTATTCTTTATGTTAATACTATTTTTGCAAACCTTGTGTAAGAATAAGTTTTAAGTGCTAACATAACTAACTTCATATCTAATCAACAGCAAAGGCTTGTGTTGTATTTAAGATTCAAGGGAAAGAGATGGGGTGCAAAGATATTAAAGTTTCTGGGTTCAATTTATAAAAAATCTGTCAAAAAACATATCTAATCAGAATGAAAGCATTAATTTTCAACTCTCAGTGGTGTTTATGAATACTATACTATATGTGATAGATATTTTCTTTTATTCTCAGCCCACAAAATATGAAGCTTTCATTGAACATGTTTTAAATATTTAGCAGATTACTAAATTATACAAAGACAGTAGTGGATCCAGGATAGGGACAAGGGGGTGGGCTAGGTGAGGTTAAAATTCCAGCTGTAGTGGGAGTCGGAAATAAACCACCATTCTATCTAGTGTAAAGTGGATACCCAAGGGGAGTAAATTGGATACCCTCCTTAGCCCCCCCCCCTCCATGGATCCGTCACGGTACAAAGATACAGTTATTTATACAGCATTTAAAGAATTTATTTGTATCAAATGCAAAGCATAAGGACTCCATCATGATGACTCCTTCATTGCAACTGTCTTTTGGGATATGAGTTTTCAATAGAATTATGTTGTTACATGTAGTCACAGTAAGTAATTTTTTTTACTACCTACTTCTGGGGTAATCCTTTTGATTGCTGTACCAAGTCATCTCTGAATGCACCACACTGACATCACTCACTTATAATTAATGTATGTGCTTCCACTATCATAAATGCAATAGTATGACTTCCTCACAGAATTTTACCGTACCATGTTCTATTTATGAAGTGATCAAAGAAGCAATTTCCCTTACATCCACTCCACTTCCATAAATCTATTAAGAAAATTTGCCTATGTGACATGAACATAGACTGTTTCTCATTACATACGTTGCAGCTATGCATGTTAAAATATATCTTTAGTGATGCAGATCGCAGCGAGACAGATGAGACAGAGATAATCCTTGGAATAAATAAAAAGAGGAGAATTAATGGGAAAATCACAGGACCAAAGTGCAAATAGAAGTCTGGTTAAGATATATGGAGTAAGGTTTGCTATGAAACTGGTATTTTTGACCCAGAAGGAGGATAAGAATGTATAGATACAGGAATGTATAGATAAGATTGACAGAGGAAAAGGAAGTAGGAAGTGCTAGACGAGATAAATGAGGCAAGGGAATTAATGCAGGAGATGAATGTGAAGTGTTCATCAAGCTTGAAATGCCGACAACAGGGATTAAGGTAAGGATTTTGAGTAACAAGCAAGGGCAGGGAGACAATGGTTCTGGAATAAATGGAATAACCATGTATGTTACTAAGAAATATGTCAACCTTAATGAGTAAATCACTTATAACAGTAAGGAATGGAATGAGATATCAAGTCATGCATGATTATAAGTGTTGATGATGTTATACCTAATCGATTTTTTGAACGTATGTACTCATTAGTGACAGTTCAATGGATGGAGCATGAAAAAATTAATAAAAGCTACGTATGGGATTGAAATCCCAAGAAACTAACGAGTGTACCAGATATGTGATGTAAATTGGCTGTTATAGGAATATGTCTTCACTTATCCTTTGAAGACTTATTAAACATATTAGTTAATTAAACGTCGACAAGTAGTAGTAAGGGTTAATATTTTAGGAAGAAACCATACCAAGGATCCCACTTAAGACTTTGATAGAGTCATTAGTAAAATTAGACATTGCAATACTTCCACTGATTTTATTATAATAAAAATCAGTGGAAATACTGCAATGTTTTATTTTACTAATAAGAAGAACTTCCACCATATCTTGCTCAATATCATACAAGGTACTTTGAAAGAGCTTATCGATGAAAAAATTTCAGTGGTCACTGATAAGCATAGAAAATAATGAATGGAATGGTGGTGAATGCAGTCATTTCCTGTAAATTCATCCTCATGAGCAAATACATATGTACACAGACAACAGCTTTCCCCAATAGCAAGCAAGAGTAGCCCAGCTGGCTCAATATTGTAAGAAATACAACTGACTCTGATTGTTTCACACATTCCCTTAGCAGACAATGCTTGAGAACCTCAATAAATATATGTATTCCCTTAGCAGACAATGCTTAAGAACCTTAAAATAATATTTATTTGATTGATCTGGCTTTGATATCATATATTCCATATTTTCCATGAGTCTTCAGGTACAAGGGTCCAAATTCTCTTGAATTAAGGCTCAAATGTATGGAATAAAATTAAACTTTTTCAGGATAAGTATCGAATTGTTTATTTTCACCATATTAAAACATTCAAGCCTGAAATAAGATAAGTATTGGTAACCAAATTGGCACTCTTATATTTTAACATGAGATATCTAGATGGGCACCACTGATTCTATGGCTCTGAAGCTACTTTTGATGGCAGATGCACCACTGATTCTATAGCTCTGCAGCTACTTTCGATGGTAGATAATTTGCTAGGAGGTTTTAATAGTACATAACCTGTGTTTGGCTACGAACAGCACTTAGGCAATAAAGTCGCAATTTTTTCCGTCGAAGGCTACACATTAGAACGCTCAGAGAAGAGAAGACTTTTCTTGCTTAAGGTGCCTTTCCAAATCTTTTTCTATCAAAAGGATAAGAGGTCATTACTTTAGTCACAAAACGTACAATAATTAGTAAACTTCCACACTCCAAAGGCTAATTTGCCTCACAAATTCATTGATATATCATACCATCTTATGAGCAAATCAGTCATTCTTACTTTTTTACCCACACGAGCTGTATTGGTTGTATCAATTTGCCTTTCTCAGCTTCCAAAGAAAACTCAAACAGTATCTTGTATACATAACGTACGAAACGTGCTAAATACTTTCTTTTTCACGCAATATTTCACTTGCCTCACTTATTCCTATATATTTATCTCCAAGAAATACCAAGCCGTACACCAAATATTGTTAATGGACTTACCTACAATTTTTATAGTAGTACTTTGACAAACATCCTTTGGAAAAGGAAATACGAAAATACTTTCACCACATAACATATATCCTCAGAAGTAATTATGAATTCTATAGTGACATCACATGCTAGTAAATCAGAATGCAATCAGTAGATACGATCTTTTTCTCGCTTTCGATTGCCAAATACGAAACTTGGCTGTTCTTCTAATTCAAACTGTCTTTGTAAACACCGACACATTTTGAAATCGTTGATGAAGTCAGCAAAACCAGGTAATAACAGATTTCTATACCTACACTCCTGTTACACCTCCTTCCTTCCCTCCGATATGTAATTCTAGTATTTTTCATCAACTCACTTGGCTGGCACAAATCATAACAAACTCCTACGCCGGCACAAATATTGCATAACTTCAACATTTTCAGGGGTTTAGCACACGATCTCCGACTGCAGTCCATAGAATAGACAATATTATTTATTGGATGGTGATTATTATCAAACTTGAGATGTTTGTAAGGATTTCGTAGCGAATACCGTAGAATAGTGGTCCGTTCCGGATATATCACCGGTCTTATGGAAATATTTCACTTATTACATTGCTATTGTGGTGCTAAAAATATTGGAAATTGATTGCTGATATCGTAGATACGGATAAAAACGGAGGATGCTGCGCTTGGTCGATTATTTCTTCCGTATATTATCGTAGGGTTCTTCAGCATTTCAAAACATCCGCCATTTTCAACAATTTAAACTTCACGTTAACTTTTTACCCGAGGGAAATCCATGGTTTAGCTTGACTACCACTTTAACGCTCAGATTTGGCTTAACCATCGATTATAAAACAGAATTCTGGGACTTAACCGACGCTTAGCTTAAACTCCAGTTTAACCAGACATTATAAAACCGGCCCTTAGAAACTTGGATCACTTTGTTCGTCAGCGACGCGGGTGGCGACTTTAGTAAACCCATTAAAATGCGCGTCGGATGACAACACATTTTGAGGATCCTTGTGCAGACAAGTTTCTCGGGCTTTCCACCGGTTATTGTTCTCCATGTCTCCCGACGTTTCGAGCAGCGACTTACTGTTCATCCTCGGGGGATCTTCGGAGGATCCTTTTTTGCAGTATTCGTGATTACAGCGATCGCAGGAGATTTCGCTCGAAAGGAATGGAAAAAATGATTGTATGATTCAGATTTTATGATGATAATGACTTAACCTATACCCCTCCCCTATCGAACCTCTCAATCTCATTGCGATTTCGGGTTTGAGCGAAAGGATCGTTTGTTTCCAAAGCCTTGAAATGAGTCGCAACCTGAAACGTCGCGTCGGCTGTTCGGCCGTGTACGAGGTTTCAAGCTGAGGTGCAAACCGAGGAAAGACACTTGATCTTTAGTGGTACCTCCGAGAAGTGGAAGTTGCGACTTCAATGCGGGGTAAAGCTAGAGAGTGCAGCGAATCCTTGGCTTGAGTTTCGGTCGACTGTTTCAGTCAGCGATTCCTCCCGAAAGGGATGGAGGATTATCTCTATCGTCTCAGGATCAAATTTATGGAAGTTTTCATTGACGTTAGGAATGGAGGAATCAAATCGGCCAGCCACTACATGTTTGAGGGCCCAAGAAGGCTTTTGGCTTGGTGATGTGTGTCCTATTTAGGAATTTATTCATCACCTCACCTCCACGCTGCTCCTGTTTTGATCCTCACTGCCGAAAACGCGTAAGCTTGGCTACTCCTTCCTTCTCCCTTGATTCAGATGCTTCCTCATCATTCTTATGAAGCACCAAACTTTGAAGGCCTCCAACCTCGATTACTCCGCTGCTGTCATTGTCCATGCCTCACTTCCGTTGAGAAGCATACTCCAAATGTAAGTTCTGATAAATTGTTTCCTTGCTTTTATGTTTACATTTCCCGCTATATAAAGACCTTTCTTTCGTTGGAATGCTCTTTTTGCCTGGGCTATTTTGCTGATAATTTTTTCCTGCTTCTCCCATTGCCAGTTATCCTGGTTCTCAAATAACAGAATTCATCCACCTCTACCAGTTTTGCTTCCCTATTTCAATGTTAGTCTTGAGTTCCTCTCTTCTGTTGCATACTAATATCTTGGTTTTCTTTGTGCTTATTCTAAGCTGATATTTACCCAGACCCTACCCATATAAACCAGAAGCTTTTTCAAAATTTTCTCTGTCACTGCTTTGACAGCTATGTCATTCGGAAAGTCGTAACATACTAACTTTTTCTCCAAGGATATTCACTCCCGAGGTCTTTTATTTAAGTGGATAGCGGCGTCAAACCAATCTGAGGATTGCTAAATTGATGATAATGAAGACTGCAAGGAGAGTGAATGAAGGGATATACTAATTTCATCTTTTGAGCCCAGTCAACTGAGCTTCCCTCAATGTTAACATTTATTGGCTATATTTCGTCCTAAATGTTATAAATATCCTCGGATTAGCCAGTGGCATTCTTTAAGAAGTCTCCCCAACCTGGTATAATAAATTACGATAATTCAAGGAAATGACCACGAACTAGCCACTACCGCTCCGGTGTGGAATTTACGCAATCAATGTGCGAATATTGTTAAAAAAATTCTTCTTCCAAAGGAGATTTCTGTTCTTTGATATTTTTCTTAAAGCTAATACATCAATAAAAATATTGTCTCTAATGAATCTGGTTACGCATAGCATTCATAAAAGTCCTTTATTGTATAGGTGAAAATGAATACCCATACCTAGCCATTCGGAAAAATATCTCTCTTAATTTATCGTTGCTGACGGACCTATAAATATAGAGGGGTTCTAATAGGATGTTCTCCGTGTCGCTACTAAAGATATCTATTCTCAATTTCTCGAGTAATCTAAGCCTAGCGCGCAGCCTCCGAGTCTCTAGCGCAGGGTTTCCCAAACTGGGGGGGCGTGGAGAAAGTCCAGGGGGGGCGTGACACCCAAATGAAATAAATAAAAAAATTACAAAAATAATTTCCTCACATCTTTGAAATAAATTCTTTCTAAGTTTTCATAATTTTAATCTTTCCATTCTGCGTTGCCGCATTCAACAGTGAACAAAAAAATCTACCTACTCTCAATACGTTCAATGGTGTCAGGCTCAACTTTGTGGAAGTTAAAGTTCACAAATGAAAAAACGACTTCGTTTTCTTCCACTAATTTATTTTCACGGTACGACATGTTTCGACCTTGAGCGGTCATTTACGAGTACGGTAACTCGTAAGGTACTCGTAAATGACCGCTCAAGGTCGAAACATGTCGTACCGTGAAAATAAATTAGTGGAAGAAAACGAAGTCGTTTTTTCATTTGTGATCTACCTACTCACCGTATCAAGTAGGCACATACTTGTACGAGTACAAGTACTTGTGCAAGTAGGAGTTGGTATGTAGGGTATTGCAAAATGGAAAGCTGATATGTGTAGCGGGGGGGGGGCGTGGCACAAAAAAGTTTGGAAACCCCTGCTCTAGCGGCTACCAGTCTAATTCTTTCAATATCTGTTTAACGCTCTCTGTACGCCGAGTGGCAGTTTTTGACGAATCGCGCAGCTTTCCCTTGTATTTTGTTATGTTCACAGATTTGGTCTTTCTTCGATCATATACGCATACATATATGGCCCTCAATTCAATCTGCCATTGAGGAACCTGGTCCTATTATTCATGGGGATCACTGGCATCGCACTGTTTATATTTTCACCCGAGGAGCCCATTCATTCCGGCCTCGGTGGCGGCAGGGTAAAGTTCTCGACTGCAAACCAAGGGGTCGCGTATTTTTATCGCGCCTAGGCTGGTTTATTCCCTCCCAGGGCTTTTCTGCGTGTGATTTTCCATGGATTTATGATTAAATCCACGAAAGTGGATTTTCTAGATGAAATTATGCATAAAATAGCGGTTCTCGTCCTTTTTTATTTTCCAAGTCTGAAAAAGGTGCTCTGGTGACAGAAATACAGGTTTTTTTAGAAGGAATCTGCAATACTTCAGGAGGTGGTAGGGGAATGTATTTTAAGCATTTTTTGTCCATAAAAATGGGGTCGTAGAATCTTAGTTACCGAGCTATGGAAAACAAAACATTGTTTGGGATCCACTTCGAAGTTATCGTGGAAACTTTTTATCATGCGCACCCAGCCTTTTCGAAATTTTATTTAATACTCAGGATTTTTAAGAGCATCAAATAATCAAGGTTGGACGAAAATGTTCGATTATAATCGTATGAAAATATTAATCTCAAAATGAGGGAGTTTTCACTATCGTATTTTTGATACTCACCCAAACTCTCGATTAATTAACCTCAAAGGTTAATTGATTTTTCAAACAGTTATCATCGCAAATTTTCGTCCAACTTTAATTATTTAATATCCTTAAAAATCCAGAGTCTTAAGCAAAATGTCGAAAAGGTTCGATACCTCAAAAAAACTGTTTTCGTGGTGACTGCAAAGTGCATCCAATAAAATGTTTGCGTTGCTACAGCTCAGTAACTAAAGAATTGCGACCCCATGTTTACGGAGCAAAAATGCTTGAAATTATTTCCCCTATCACTTCCTGAAGTATTGCAGATTCCTTCTCAAGCACCCTGCATATGCTTCCATTCCATTCGGTTCCACCTTTTGAATCGCCCTGGCGACCGAAGAGGCGCGGCAAACAGTTGAGCATCTCGCGCGGTGCGTGTGTCGCCGGGTGCGGGCGTGGATGCCTGCCAGCGCCCGGGGTCACGTGACCGCATCGATCCGCTCTCGTCGGGTGCGGAGTGGGAAAGCCGCACCCACGCCGATAGAGGGCGCCGCCGAAGGAAATTGGGCTGTATTCTGAGCGCACACACGCGGCAATGGGCGTGTTTTCGCGGCTTTTGTCTTTTGTTATTAATGCATTTTGTTATTTTTGCATTTTGTTTATTTTTTGTGTTTTGTTATTTTTGTCTTTTATTATTCTTGTCTTTTGTTATTTTTACTTTTGCAATTATTGTCTTCTGTCATTATTGTTTTCGTCAATATTGTCGCAAAGTTCCTTACAGCCAGAATAATACAGTACTTGGTTTCGGGATAGTTTGGAGGCTATAGAGTGTTGAACTCGCACTCCGTGAGCCAGGGTTCAAATCCCAGTGGTGGCAGGCAATATTAAGGTATTACCTAATTCCTGCTTCATATCTGTGTGGAAGGCACCTCAAGCTCAAATTTCCGTCCGTCAGATAGGACGTTTAGCATTGATCCCCTTCGCCACCTTTCGTTGAGAGAAGGCTAAAGCAGACGCTGGGTATCTTTCCAACCTTCCTTCCCTGCCCTTCGCTCATGTCGCAAATGACCATAGTTGCCGGTCAATTCCCTGAGGTACCATATGGTTCCACAGTTATTGGTCCACAAACTTGGTCTTGCGCAAGTCCTCGATTATTAGCGAGTTACCACCCATACAGCACAAACGGTCGCAAACTGGCATATAGGCCGTGTATTACACGTGTTTTATATCGTGAAAAACCGTTATTACCCGAGTAAAAACGGAATAAATCTGGTATATAAATGGTCTTATGTCCGCTAAAAACCGGATAATACACGTGTATGCTCAAGGAACCCAATAACGGGACAGTTGCAGTTATTCCTTTCTCCACCAGGGTTAGGGCTTCTTGAAATAGTATAGTTGATGACCGGAAAATGGCAGTGACCACGCAAACGGTGGCACTTCACTTATATTAAACAGGTAATAAAACATAGGCAACATATTCGTTCAAAAAATGTCATTTATTGTCTCAGGAAAAGGTTCCTCAGTATAAAATAATTCATCAGGAAATACGTACAGTACAAAACACGAGTGGTTATGATGTGACAAAAAAAGTGGTGATGATAAAAAATATAAGGGTCAAGGGAGTTGGACCAAATTTACACAGCAAGTACACGTGTAAAAATGGGCGAATTCTCGACTTATTCCTTAACCCAATTTCTACTCAGTATACACGATTAAATTTCTCCCTGTGCTGTATAGGCATGGACTTGTGCATAGTCAGGTACAGTGTGATTCAGCGCTACCACAAGTGGAAACATGAATTATCGTAAGCAGTGGCGTAACAATGGGGGGAAGAGGGGATGTATACCCCCCAAATCCTCAGAGAAATCAAAAAAATGTTTAAAAATCTTGTCTGGATTTGATTTATGATAACTTCATCTGCTTAAAGTTAAATTTTAAGTGGCAAACTGATGTAAAATGCATTATTAGGCATGTTATTTTTTAAGGTCAACAGATTCAGGCTTGAATTGGTGGAAGTTAGACATATTTAAATAATAGATCGTAGCACTTTTCCACAAGATTTTTTAATGCGTACACCGCGTTTCGGCTCACTGAGCCATCAACGTGGATTCCCCACATACCTTAGTTGTATCTTTTCCCACTGTCTCTACTCTGTACGCCCGTTCCCACCCCCTTCTTCAAAGATGTCAAATCCTCCCCAACCCCCCTTTCTCAAGGGTGTAAAGGAGATTTTCAAATGTTTTGCAGTGTCTTGTACCAGATTATAGCTCGGTGAGCCGGACCGCGTTGTACGCATTAAAAAATCTTGTGGAAAAGTGCTACGATCTTTTATTTAAATAGGTTATTTTTTTAATTTTCCTGAACTCCCCGTTTCCTGGGGGGCGGGGTAGCCCCTACTAACCGCCCTCATTCCCCCCAAAGCATATTCGTAGTTACGCCACTGATCGTAAGTGTCCTATCAGATGTCTTCCTGTCTCAGCATTCGCACTGTCCTAACCTCATTCTCGCTCCTACTAAACCCTAGCAACCTTCGTCCAGTCAAGTTTTCTCAACGTAGCACTGGCATTGCAATCGTAAACAGTTTACATTATCTTTCACTAACCACATTCGCGTAGAGACAGAACATTCGCGATGTTAAGGCCGGAACATACGAATTTCGATTTTGATCTATTAGAAATTAGTAGCCCTGTTTTTGTGTACCTTCATTAGTATATTATGAAAATTTTCGCATGTAACATTATTTGGGCCGATAATATTTGATTTCTACCGTAAATTTCTATATAATAATTATCATAGATATCAAGCAGTCGCTAATGGTGACTCATGAAGAGTTATATGTGATATTATGCAATATTTTATGGTATTAGATCGTCGTTCAAAGAAACGTGTCAATTGGTTGGTTTAATTATATTTTACTTATAATGGCTTAGTTACCCTCCTGAAATAATTGCTTTCTAGAGATATCTTTTATGCATTGATATTACAAAAAAAGGACATAATTGCCTAAAATAAACCCTTTTAGAATATATTATTCTTTAAATTTCTGGAACTCTGCCATAAGAATCCTGTATGAAGTGAAAAAAACCTTTTTTTTCAGTTTTTGTTACTAAAACCCAGATTACATGTAAAATCATGTGACCATCATTGCTTTAAAGGTTTAAATTCTGGGTTAATATTATCCGACGCGAGTATTCATACAACTTTATCACACGTGACTACTTAAGGATTAATGGAGTTGACCAATTTTCATGTACAAGGCCAGGAATCATCAGATAAACAAATTAAACTGATCCGGAACGTTTTAGGTGGAGCCATTATTTCCTAAAATATCCCTATGCAGATCATCAACCTCCATCTTCTCTTTTTTGTCCTGTGGAACGAAAAACCTTTGCCGACTTAGAAATTGAGGTACTTGGGCCATAAACGGTTTATATAATTTTCGCATGTTTTTCTGCTTGAGATTCATACTGATTCGATGAATACTACGATTTGGGTAAGTGTATCGCATTAAAAAAATGTGAAACGTATATCACAAGAAACCTTCTTTTAACCTAATCTATTTCCATTAGCCAATAAAGTCTTCCTACTTTCAAACAAATCTTTCCAAATCTGCCATAGCAATCCCTTATCTTTCTTTCAACAACTTCTTGACAACCCATCATTAACACAGTTTGCAGCCAGAAGTTACAACTCTAGTTATTTCCGCTAGTCTTCAAGCTAAGCATTGGACCAAAATAAGGGCTAACATGAAGGTTTACGAACGCCTGCGTTGAGTGCACAAACCTGGAGATATTGAGTTTCCTCTTCATTCTCATCATTCTATGCTTATCAGTTTGACTCACGGAATGGACGTACCTGAAAAGAGAGATATCGTGTTAGAACATCAAGAAAAACCATGAACATGAAATTTTATTGAACTGAAAGTTCAGCTGATAGAGAGAATATGATATCAAAATCCAAACCTGGGTCTCGTTAACGATTTTTGACAATTTCGAAAGTATTCTAGTTCCGTTATAAAGTGTTCTAAGTTAAACATTTTTGAATTACAAAACTATATAACACACTTTATTTCTTGACGAGTGCATCTAATTCCATGTTTTCCTACGCATAAAAAGGTTATTATATAGATATTATGGATACCAAAGTTTGCTTTTGTTCACAAAAGATTGAGTTACAAAATATGGAATTATCCATTCATGTAAATACGTGAAGAGTTCAGAATACACGGAAAACAAACCTTTCGAGGCGCAATTATCACTTGCTGTTCGCATCGTGTAATGGATATAAACAGGAACATATAATCATATATCATTCAATGGATAAACAGGAACATATAATTGATTATAAATGAGAGAAAAGGATTTTTATTTTTGAGGCAGGATAGATGATTGTTCACCCTGATAATGTGTCTCATTTAATGGAAAATTTTCTCACAAGCCCTAATATATCGGCGCAAAATCTCTCAAAAACTACGGTTATCGATTTTGGCCGACTTCAGCATTGTCCTAGTTCTTTCACCCGCGAGTCTATTGCTGATTTCCTTCGATCATTCAACTATATGAGCAGAAAATCAGAGGAAAACGGATACAGCAGTAAGGACGTCAGGAAGAAAGTAGCGTTCGCAAAGGAATTTAACTTCATGAACAGGAAGGAGCTCATGAGAGGATTGCTAAGTTAGAGTTTAAAGAATAGGTTAGTGAAGGGTTTGATCTGGAGTGTAGCGCTTTTACGGCTCGGAAATGTGGACACTTAGGAAGGAGGACGAGAGAACACTGGAGGCATTCAAGATGTTGGTGTGGCGAAGAATGGAGAAGGTGAAGTGCACGGAAAGGAAGAGGAGCGAAGAAGTGCCGGACATGGTGGGTGAGGAGAGGCAGCTTCTAGATGAGATACGGAGGAGACAGAAGGTATGTATGGAGCTAATACTTAGCGGGGAGGGTATTTAGAAAATAGTGTAAGAGGGTAGAATGCTGGGTTACCGAGGGAGAGGAAGGAAGGGAATAGGATTTTTAGATAAAATGGAAGAGAGTAGGACTTATTTTGAATTGAAGAGGGCAGCCCATTAGGGTAGGGGAGACTGCTGGAATGCCTCGTGAAGCTACATGCAAACCTGCTAATGTCGGTAGGATACTTTAACAAAGAATGTACGTAAGCAAATATGACCCAGTGGAGGTACTCTCTAACATTTAGTCATTTAGGCTGTCCCAACATCTACCCGGACTTCTGACGTCACGCTGTTTATATTTTAAACACCTGAGGAGCAAGGGCGTACCCAGGATCAAAACTAGGGGGGGGCAAGCTATTGTCTAGCGGAGCAAGCCAAGTTATAACATTTTAGCATGGAAAAGGTGAATGAAAGCAACATTTTAAGAAAATTATAACAGGGTTTTTTTTATAATCATAATTTATGAGATAATTTCCTTGAAAAAATAGTTTTATTTTAGTTACATATCTTATACTAACACATGATTTTTCGTGGGTTCGAAGAAAATTTGTCGAATACTTTTGTTTCAATTCAGTACTCATTTCGCTTAAAGAATATTGCGATTTTTGCTTCAAAGGGATAGCGGCAGTTGCCCCCCCCTCCCCGACCCTCGCTGGGTACGCCCATGCTGAGGAGCCCATTCGTGACATGGACGTCAGCTCGTTTTTTCGGGTTGCATAACGCAACCGCGATTCGTGCCTGGAGCGAGAATTAGTTGGGGGCTGGTATCAAATAACCTCTTCAGCAAACGCGTGTAACCACGATTTGTATCACGTGACGTGGCAGATTTAAACACCTATAAGCCCGGGAGGGGAGATTAGGCACATATCAAAATGAAATACAAGGTAATCATTTAAAAAATGGGGCAATATTCAACATGGTTTAATTGAAAACGGAATTACTTGCAGTTTGCGTTTTTTTTTATTTTTCGAATTGGTCGTCTGAAAGTTGTTTTTACGTAATTGAATTTAAATATGCGCACCCATATTCGCTTGACAAGAGAGAAAGCCGGTGTCAAAATTAGCCCACTCCTAAGTGGGCATCCATCAAATACGTGAGGCGTTTAGGGGAAGGGGGTCGAGCCGATTCTCACCCAATCCCACATGGGGGAGAGCCTGACAAGTATCATAGTTTTTTTCCACACTAAACAGTGAAAAATGTGATTCTATAGACTACGATCTTATTGTTAGTAATCTTAAATACTATTCTTAAATACAAATAATCAATCAAATTGTTTTTTTTAATACAACGAAATAAATCTTGCATTAACGTATCCACACTGAAAATACGCATTTTCAACTCAAGTGAAATTAGAGGTGAGGGAGGGGGTCGAACCAAATCTCACTAATTGAGAGAGGGTGACCACAAATCGCTAAAAACCTCACGTAATTAATGGTCGCCCTCGAACGAAAGGCGCCAAAGGGATCACGGCTTAACGTCCCATCCGACGGACGGAGCGTTTGCACTTGAAGTGCCATCCTCAAGGCACTCATGCAGGGATAGGGAAGCCTCTAAAAAATCTCTACCACCTCATCGCTACGATCTTCCTATGAATAAATGAAACCGCACCATTCTTTTATGATATCCCTGTACAATATAGTAAAGCATTTTAAACCTTGCTCGCCAATGAAAGGTCGCTGTGCTTCTCTAGAAAGATTTTTCTTGGTACCCGAATGCATAGCAACAGAGTACCATTTCGCTAATCGCAAGCAAGTCACGTGACTCAATACCGCGTTTCCATGGGGATGCTAGAGGTATGTTGCAACCAATGTGATGACGTCAACTGGGTTCGAATCCCGGTCAAGGCGAATGATTTTTCCTCTGTGGATTTTTCGCACAACTAGCTAGTTCTTGGAGATTATTCACTTAAAAGGGCCACAAATGACACATTATTCTGCTTTAGTATTCTTTAGATGCGAAGGGCATATGAACAGTAAGGTCTCCAAAGCTTAGGCGCCGTAGCATGCGACACTATGTGAAATCTAGCCACCCTGTCGTGTTTAATGGTCCTTCCCCCTTGACTTCGCATAAATAATTTCTCATCAGCAAGATAATTATCGGCGTAGCACCCATTCGCGATATGCTCCCGCCAAGTGTGCTGTCTGTCATTAAGTTTCCGCGTTTAAGTGGTCCGATTGAAATTCATCCCCTTTTGGAAGAAGTGTGTTGTCCAAAGTGCACAGACTTGAAAAAATGTACCGAAGTGGTGCAGAAATTTTACTGCTTGCCGCCTTAACGTTCATGACGAGAAGCAGAATTCTCAAAATCAGTGGGGTAGATTATGGATAACAGAAAATGTGTCCTGCTGGTCCTTTTTCATGCCTAAGGATACAAAACTCAACCACGCGAGGCACTACCAGACCCTAAGCAAACTTCGAAGGGCTATCCAGAACAAAAGACGCAGCAGGTTGACAAAAGGCGTTCGATTACACTAGGACAAGGCGTGATGCCCACAGGGGACAAAGATTTGGCCCACAAAACCACGTCACTCATCGAGCAATTTGGATGATCAGTGATCACCCACCTTACAGGTAAGATATCGCTCCCTGTGAATATCATCTCTTTCCGGCTCTCAAAAAAGACTTCTCGGAAAGCGACAATGCGCGAACGACGAGGAAGTTCGAGAAGCGGTTCTCACCTTCGTTCGGGAAGCTGGTTCGATAGGGGATCACAGGAGTTCGTCTCACGGATGCTGAAGTTATCGACCGCGAGGGCGAATGCATCCAAAAATAGCTGAATGTTCAAGGTTTCCAACCATGTAATATGCATTCGTAAAAAATCTCAACAGCTATTTAAAAAAAATTATAGACCTTACTTCTTATGTGCCCCGCGTATACACGATTTATTTTCTAGATTTCATTTTTACGTAGTCCAAAATTACACCTTTAATTTTGATAAATTAAGTCATTTTATGTATAGTTTTGAAGCTGAACAAATTGCTTCCTGACATTAGGCATCAATTACCAGTTCTATGGAGATATGTTCTTACAGAATAATAATCTGGTACTTTCCCGACGAATAAACTAAAATGAGGTTTTCTCGGGTTACCAGCCGGTTAAGAGTGTCCATTTGTTCCAACGAGGTGAGACATCTTCATCGTCACCTGGGAATGAGATCATGAAATCATTCCCTGATGACGAGGGACCATCCACCTTACAGTCCAGACATTGCCCACCTGTGACTTTCATCTCTTTCCGACCCTCAAAAAAAGACTAGCGAGGGGGAAAATTCGCTAGCGACGACGGCGTTCAAGAAGCGGCTCTTACCTACCTACGGGAAGCTGGTTCGAGCAGAGAGTAAAAAAGTTCGTCTCAGGGATGTGGGAAGTCATTGAGTGCAAGGGTAACTACGTAGAAAAATAGCTGAATGTTCAAGGTTCATAACCATGTAATATGCATTACCAAAAAATCTCAGCAACTATGAAAAAAAAATTGGAGATCTTACTTTTCTTATGCCCCTCGTGTACTCTACTTATCCATTGCACCCCCCCGGTTGACTTGGATATTTGAAGAATTTGTAGACCTATGGATGGTTGACAACCGCTGATCACTCGGACGTACTGTTGAAATTACAATACAGAGGTGAACGTTGTAGTTAAGTTTCGAAGTCGCTGACGATAAAAATAACACTGAACTCTAAACAAAATAGAAACCACGGAATGAACGCGCCGAAGGCACGTATCAAAAATCTGTACCGGTGAGTCAAACTCACACCAACCAGCCAGTTTACATATGAGGAAGTTTAAACAATGGCACATGTCTACCGTTGGCTGTGGAAAATGTTGTTGGTATGAAAAAGAAAACTTAATACTAATGGTTGAAAAAACTTTACAATTTACTTTACAATGTATGAATTATTGCAATCAGTTTGGACATTTGTATTTGTTTTCAATTATCTTTTATCAGTTTTTTATTCATAATAGAAATAGCTATTGCGAAGCTTGTATTCTTTTAGTTATACCTTTTTGGTTTTTGTATTGTATTTTTATTGAGGTAGCGGTATCTAGCTGATAGGCTACATTAATATACAGTAATTATTTGCAGCATTTTTTAAGTCTCGATGTCTCATCTCATGATCGCGTTACCCTTATCATGTAATAGCCAAGCTCAGTATCATGGCACATAGCATTGCCATTGGAGTTCGCGGTATAAGTAATGATGCGAATTTGGCTAAACCGATTCGTCAACCTAGATGCCTTCAAAATATTTATTGGTCTGTGAAGCAATGCGAGAAAACGACACGACGTCAGCTGACAGCTACTTCCAGGGATGCATGGAATTAGGGGTAAGTGAGTCATTCTTTTCAAAGATTCCATCTTTATGAATCAAGTCACTAGGGCGATGATTCAATCAATAGATTCAACAACTTTGTTCTTGTTCACTTACAATCGTACACTTAGAATCGTACACTTATTAATCCGCGATAACGACTCTTGATTAATAATCTGTGATTGATAGCTACTCAAAGATAGAAAATAATCCGAGGACCTCAGTTACTGTCGGCGTAAAAATGATGTGCCGCTGTGCTTTGCAAAGGTATATCTGGACTTCAGTGCATGCCATAATAATGAATAATACATAATTTTCAAGGAAATGTTATTATCAATTCTGAATTGTTTTTTGTTTTATGAAACATTCTAAAATGTAGACACACCAGTGCAATAAATGACTCCGCGCACCGTAAAATTAGTCGTTTTGTCTACTTCATGAACTTTGTAACTCAACCTATGGAAAACTACAACGTCTTTAACATTAATCTTCCACAGTAAGTTGCAAAAACTAATTTAGATTAATAAAATGGCTTTTGTGTACTTCTAGAACACACATGTTGTTGTAAAATAACGAAAATGTTTAAGCATTATCTATTCCTACAGTTTACCCCGAAAAAAAATAAAATTGATAGAAACACTTCATAATTCATTATATATTTTTCTATGATCCATAATATATAAAAATATTGATATTTGTGAATGTTAATAACTTCTATTAATGCCATGTTGCCAAACGGGGCCGCGCCGGGCCAGTGCCAGCTACCGGGAAGCTAAGTTTCGCGCGCAAGATATGGCAACGCAGCATTCGTTCGCTCCGGCGTATTTTTTAATGCCCATATATAATCTATACTAAAAAAATCATGTATTTTCGGATCATAGAAATTTTCAAATAAATTAAAAATTGTTTATATTTATTTTATTTTTTCTTTCTTTTCTTAGCAGTTTTCCCTAGGTTGAGTTACTAAGTGTATGAAGGTAACAAAACGGCTAATTTTACGGTGCGCGGAGTCATTTATTGCACTGGTGTACCTAAATTTTGGAATTTTTCATAAAACAAAAAATAATTCAGAATTTATTATAAAATTTCCCTTAAAATGACGTATTATTCATTATTATGGCATGCACTGAAGTCCAGATATAAATTTTCAAAGTACAGCAGCACATCATTTTGACGCCGACAGTCGTGAAAAGATCGAACGATTGATGGTTGATCACAACTATTAACTGCGGATATCCATTCCTTTAAAGAAATTAGAAAATAGAAACAGTGACGCTATTGAAAGAATCCGTAATGGATGCTTGAGTACTATTTATTAAATATATCTCCTGCAGAAAATTATTCTATTATTTAACCGAGCAGGGTTTCTTCTAGGTTATAACAGTGATTAAATCGATGCATCTCGTTAAGATAAGTGAACAAAAGTCTGGAGCCTATTTTCACAATAAATGGGCATCGTATAAGAATACGATCAGGTAGGTTTTACTCTAGGCACTCTAATGCGTTGACCATACAGCGAGATTTAATGCTGTTATTATAATGAAACCGAGTCTTTGCCTACGACCCCCCAGAGGCAAATATCATTATGTAGAACTGTAAAAGATTTCCGATGTCTTTTTTTAGATTACCCTCCTAAAAATTGAAACATTTTTCAGAAACAAGTCCAATCCATTAACTAATCATAAAAACTACATAATTTAGCATAAACACTACATAATTTAGCAAGTAGGATATTTCATTGTGGCTTCATAACGTGCAAATCACTCAATTTATTTTTATACCAAACTTTAACTTTTCCTGTACAGATAAAAGAAAATTATTCAGCAAACCCAGGAGTTTACTATCAGAGGTTAACCAGTAGTTTATAATGATCGATTTGATGAGACCGGAAGTCTAAGTGATTGATGAGCAACTTATTTTCGCTCAATGACTCATAGGAGTCATTTTGATTCACTCGGTGATTCAATCACTTTGAACGAATCAATCGCGAACGACTGATCACCCTATGGAATCGCTCGATTAAAAAGGTGGGGATTTTACTGCGAGGATCATATCGACGTAAAACTTTAAACTATTTTCCATAATCCATGTTAATTTTAATTTTGAGGAGCCGCGCTTCGGAAATTGTGTCCTCAGGTAGGTCAGGTCCTCGTAAATTCCCTTGAGCAGTACGCAATCCATGCGTGTTCCCCAGTATCGAGGGTTGCATACCTTAAAGGGGTCTCTCCATCTCCTCTACAGAATATTTATTTATTTCATGCATATTGCCACAAGTAGGTTATCATATGGTGGTAACATGATCATTGAAATAAATGAACGAAAATCCTAACTATCTAAGAGTTGAAAAAATAAACAGAAAATACACCTGTATGATGCAGAGAACACGCTGATACGATTACCACAATACTAACAAATGAAAATTGAGCCAAATAACCCAATTTCCAACTCTCGCTAATGAACGACGATGACATCAATCAAGAATCGAGGAAAAATTGCTTTAAAATTTCCAAAATCAAACACTCTTTTCATAAAAATTTCAATATTTACGGCGAAGATGTTAAAAATTACTTCAGTTAAGTCGATCTTCTTTTTTATTCCTCTATACCGAAAGTATTGATTGTAATTCTATCATACTGCATACTAAGTAAATACAGAGGATTCCGTCCCCATTGCAAGGGCTTTATCGAATTCTCTCTTGCACTTCTTGCTCCACTTTGAGTGCACCCGTTGAGTACGATCAGAGAGGATGAGGTAACCCTTGCAATAAGGATTAGCAGAGGGAAGGTGATGTCACCATTTTGTTTCCAAATTACCTCGATCGTCTCAATGGTAACATGGTACTGAGCGACGTGGATTTCATACAAGGAGGTTGTAAATATCTGGAGGCGCTGCATTCGAGTTTTAAGCGTGGTCACAATTCCCCCATCTTGGTTTGACAATTTTCGGACTTAGTCTCAAACAGTGTGTATAATCAAGTATTATATACCTTATATCGCCGCTGACTTATAAAATGAAAATACAACAATTACTTCTTGATTGTCGTTTGAGTTTTCCGATCGTTCGTCATACTTCAGAGTATGTTATACTGTCCATATAGTCATATAGTGGTGATAATATATCGTCGTGAACATACTTTCGTACTATTGTTGCGACCGGTCCGCCATCGTAAGATTTCCATTGGCTGTAATCTTATTAATTACCAGTAGAAGTGTAGGGGAATGGATATTTTACACTTGTAAAATGTTATTTTCGGCTAAGCTAGTTTCACAGCGGAACCGTGGTGATTGACAATAATTTTTCCTTAAGCCTGAATCACACGATCATTTTTTTTTCGTCGCGGAAATGATCTCTATCGAGATCACTTTTCCCGTCGCGAAAAGCAATCGCTCTAGTGATCATTTTTCTGAATCACACGGTCACTCCCGCCGTCGCTTTTCGCATCATTTCCAATATCACAGCTCGTAGTCATAGGACCCACATAACGGAACTATATAGCGTGTTTGTTTATTTATGTCGTTCCCACAATTGTCAAACGTTGCGCTGCAATCGCTCCATAGGGGAATGCGTTCCGATTGGCTGATATGGGGTTTTAGTGACGGTTTTAGCGACGGAAAAAGCGACCGCACGAGTGATGAAAAATAGCGATGGGAATCCTCATCGCGATCGCGAAAAACAATTGCCGGCGACGATCATTTTGCGCAGTGATCGCGATAGTGATCACTTTCGCGACGAAAAAAATTATCGTGTAATTCAGGCTTTAGGAAAAGATATTCGATGATATTTTGAGGTGGCTAAGTTTTGTTCTGAAAATGAACTGCATTAAGTAAAAACTGCTACTATAATCATTAGTATTTCGCCGGTGATTGTCATAGGATTTTTCCCGATACTTCAAATAATGTATATACTCTGTCTGATAGCCACTTTGCTGGCGGGGATATCGTTGAAAATATACTTTATTACTCTAATTGTTATTTTCGTTGGCTATAATGAAATCCAATATCAGTGTAAGTGCAGGTAAATTACTAGTTTACTAACGTAAAATTTTATTTTAAGCTGAGCTAGTTGTAGAACGTAAGCGTGGCGATTGATGATAATTTTTACCTGGGAAAATATGTTTGAGTCATAACTTCGCGAAGCTTACCAAAGAAGTAAGAAGAGAGTTTAAAGAGTGGGTTACATAATGTATTTTAATGTAATAACGAGTTTTGACGAAAACTTTCACCAAATGGTAAGCACTGACCCTTATGGGATGGTCAATGTTTTGGTCAAAGTGGGCGTGGCTTGTCCTCTTACCCAAGCACCCCCATTCCAGCCACACTTATCTCCACGCTCGAAACCAGTGGTGACCCATCCAGATAATTTACAACCTAATTTCTTTCCTCACACCGGAGGCGTCGGCGGACTCCTAATCGCGGCGGCGCTTCTAACCTTTTCTTCTTCCCCTCCAATCCCCTCCCCGCGTGATAGGACGTAGGATAATTCGGGGAGAGACGGGTGATTCGGAGAGAGAAAAAAATCGGGATAGACTGCGCACCCCCCCTTAGTTTCGGCGTTTCCCGACAGATTGCGGGCAAATTCCTAATGCAGAGACGGAGTAGTTGCCAGAGAATAATTTAGTTTGCTTTCCATTGGTTTTATAGATTTTAAAGCGCGAATACTGAAATAAGTCTGGTATTTTAATAAGTAATAAACCTTGTCCCTGCACAAAAACTTTAAGATTCCACGAAATTACTTTTATTCCTAAACCAAAAATTGAAGCTTATAAAAATTTCTTTAATTATTTAGCACCAAAATTGTATGTAAATCTTTGGCAAAAATTACAAGGTTGTAATAGCGAATCTGAATCTGAAGACTGGTTGTTTAGTCATAAAAATATTGAATTTTTATTTGAGACAATTAAATAATCTGTTCGTTTAATTGCTTAAACTTATTTTGTTACAAAATTCATTATAATTTCATTTCATGTTAATTTTCCTATTACTGTATTCTAATCGTATTTTGTGTGTTTTCAAGATTGTATACATGCACATGGACAAATGTTTCTATGAAGGACTCATAGAAGAGCCACTTTTGTTTAAAGGTTATTATAAAATGTACTGCCGAGCATTGCCTTATTTGTATGTAATGGCAACCACTAATCAAGACTTATCTTAAGGGGTGTCTAATTTCACTGTTAATGTATGCATATGTTGTAATATTTTGGGGCAGTGAAATAAATATCTTTATCTATTTTACCTTCAAAATTTTTCGAGCCTTGCACTAAATTCTTATCGGACGTTAAACTACTGCTATATTACGATTTTCTGAGGTTTCTGGCGACGGTAAGTTCTCTTCGAAATGTTTCAGTCTAGTCACAACATATTGGCCCTAAAGGCCTTAGAGCCACGAGATGCTGCGTCTCATCAGTAGAGAAAGGGAGGGACGCCGCACTGAACTTCGATACACATGCCGCATTTCTCTCATGCGGGGTAACGGCGCGCCGCAGGGAATGAAAAATGATTTCAAATGTTTCATAACACGTTTTAGCAGCACTTTAACTGTTTATGTGAGTACACTAAAACTAAAAATTGTTTTTGTGTTAGGTGGTATTTGATTATTTGTACGCTAATTTTGAACAATACTATGCTAAGTTTGTAGGCAACAGCAAGTTTTGATTTAAGCAAGGTATGACTAAAATTGATAGCCTTGATTTATTTTTCAATTTGTATTTTGAAATTCTAAAAAAAAACTCTTAAATTAAGTCTCAGTTAACTGAATTTCTTTGGTTCAACTGGTATTTTCCGATAAACATTGGATAAATATATCCAATGTTAGTTAAATTTCTTTGTTTTTACATTTATATGTTTTTAATATAATAACATAAACATAGCTCTAATTTTACAACCTGCATTTCAGTAGCATTAAAATCCTAGACAGGTACTATTAGTTAGAAAAATGGAAACAGTACATAAAGAGTATTTGCATATTTTATTTTCCTTCGAACTTCAATCACGCGATTTTTTTTTCTTTTTTAATGAAGCTGCAGAATACAGAAATCAGTTTTAGTCGGTTTTAGTAGCATGCGGCGTATCACCCTTATGGGTGCGGCGTGTCACTTGCAATATACGGGATAGACGCCGCGAGGTAATGTTTCACAAAAATAATTCTTACGGCTAATGGAAGAATGATATAAGTATGCATTTTTGTTTGTACGTCAGAAACAATATCAGTCACCATATTTACTTCTTAGTTTAATCGGAAAAGCAAAATAGAATAAAATATAGTTATTTTAAAAAATGTGCGGCATCTCTCCCTGAATGACCCAATCAGTTGAAGTACCTGGCCGTTGGTTCAAGCCTTCAAAGGGCCCAACCTGGCTCCTCATCCGCTGTCGACACAACTTTGATCAAACATACCTCGATCGTCTAAATAGTAACTTGGTATCGAGTGACGTAACTTTCATATGATTAGCGAATTTTTAGCCATTCTTGTGCACTTGGGTGCCAAGATTAACCATTCAAGCGAAGCTCAGTGACGTTTCATAGTTGATTTAAGTTAGAAATATTTTACTATATTGAATTACACTTTGATATGCGCTTAATTTTTCCTCACGGTCTCGTTGACGTGTAAATTTCCCTAGTCACGTGATGCATACGATCGGTACTTTCGAGTTTACCGGAGAGGTTTCTAGCTACCCTCCTTCTACTAACCACCACTCCAATGACAAATCGCATAAATATGTAACCATCACGCAAAGAACAAATCGCAGTGCGGGTATGCAACCCGCACAATGAGTTGACACCCATGTCATGAAATGGGCTCCTCAGGAGTTAAAATTTAACAGCGTGACGTCAGTGGTCCTGGTTGTTGTTGGGACAGCCTGTCTGAAGCCTATCTAACGCAATCTCATTTGCTCCTTTCTCCACTGTCCACTAGATAAACCACTCTCAGGCTGTAAAACCGTTTCAGGCTTCACTTGGTGCAAGTTCGATATATCCATGATAAAAGCTACGAATGGTAATTTCCCAAATGACGAAACCTTGACCTTCACTCTCGCCCCACTTGTTGTCTGTTTCCTGTTATCGGCCTTCGTTCATTTCTTCACCCAAACTTTTTCCCCTCCCACTCTCCTCCCGCCAATTCCATATACCCGACCTCCTACCTTGGCCTGGGAATAAATACTGAGAGAGTAATTTTTGTATCACCTTGAAAAATTGAATATGTTGAAGCCATGGAGACTCTTGAGTTGAAGCGTGGAAATTGCCATTTTTAGTTTTTATTATGGATACACTCTCAGCCTATTCATGTGCATGTTTGCAAGACTCAGAGTTAGCAGTACTGCTTACGTGGAAGTCACAATTTCTCGGTCTCCTTTGCCGTCCCAGGTTCCGGATGCATGATGATCTATCGCGAACAGTGGTGCCGACTCCATGGGGTCTGAGGGGGCCCGAACTCCCTCAAAAATTCGTTGCGGGGGGTAGGACAATACGTGCCAGGCTTTTAAATTTTCCCTGGAGTGTCGAGTTATCGAGAGTCGAGTTCACAGGGTTTTAATGTTGACGATGTGACTCTTCTAAAATGCTTTTAAAAAACTTAAAAACTCACTATTCATAAAATTTCCCGGGGCAAGACCCCAGTATGGGCCCCCCAATATTTTTTATAAGTCGGCAGCCCTGATCGCAAAGGACCCTCAGAAGAATCCTCACGGAAGCTTGCGTCCTCAAATGCGGAGTACCGAGAGGGTGAACATGTGGGAGGGGTAAGAGGGAGGACCGGAGGTCAGCGCGTGCACACGGCAGCCAGGAAGGCCGACCTAGCTGTTGAAGTTATAATGTTGAAACGTACTTTAAGGCCCGGGGGTATACGGAGGAGTGTAAATATCAAAAAATTAAAAGACACGCTTGAACAGAGTATCAAAATTTAATAACAAAGAAACGGTCGAAAAATCAAAAATAAATACACCTTTTACAAAATAATCACCTTTCTGAACTGTGGTGGTGACGAAACCAACTAAAGACTCGGGGGAAAGGCGAGGTTAGAAACAGGGACGGAGGATTGTTACCTTGGCTGTAAGAAGTAGCGGTGGTGGCCTTTGGTCGCCGCCCGGGAGCTGCCCTTCTCACGCCCAAACACTCGACAAGAGCTTTAGCAAAACAATGCACACCGCTCGCGGACAAACATTCCCTTATTGTTGTTTGGGCCCATTTGCCACCACCAATGGTAGGCCCCTTCTGACCGGAGGCCATTTCCTTTTGGCGGAGGATTTCACCACCAACCAAACTGTTCAACCGATAGCGTAGAGTGAGGCACGGCTCACTGGTAACCCATTACAACCAAATGTTGCTTCTAAGTAACTTCGAAAATGTTTAATACAACTTGCTACAATTCAAAAATTTTAATTTCAGCAAAATAAAAAATACTGCTATTAAATGCCAGCTCAATTATTCATACTCTGTGTAAAGCAGAACACCGGTAAACTTTTTATTTAATGCCGACTGCTCGTCTCGTCGCATTCTACATTCACGACGAGAGGGTCTGCTTGAATATGAGACGTGTTTGCATTGTTGGCGCTACCAGATCCATCTGTCGGGAGAATGCGATGTCCAGTGGGCGGGCTGCGCCTCCTGCCATCTTGCATGCAGGATGTCGGCGATTTTCTCGTTGGGGCGTTCGCAATAAATTACTTCATTTCGCTCCGCGCAGAAACAAGTGAGTGATGGCGGGCGTGACGTCACTGGCGGGAGGGGGCTGTAGCGGCACGTGGCGGGAGGAACAAATGAAGAGAGGCGATGCGCCGTTTTCCTCAGAGATTGATTCGAGGGTACTTGGTACTTCGTGGAGGAGGCACCAGACCGCCCAGGAGAAGCTAGATTTTGATTGTCACTTTGGGTGCATTTTAACCGGTTTCGCAAAAAGTCAGCAGACAGGAATAAGAGAGGAACGGCATTTATGGTCAATATTTACATTCTATTTATACAAATCCCGGTTCGTCAAAAACTGCTACGGGTGTACAGACAGCGTTACCCATTCGTAGACGTATACAGTTTGCGCAAAAGAAGTAATCGACGTCAATAGAGAGATTAAACTGTCGCGAAGGAATGACTGCATTATTGTCTGAGGAACAATACTCAAACTTGAATGGTAAACGGTTTCTGGGTCGAAGCTGAAGTACCCCACCGGTGATGCCCAGAATATAACCTGAAATTACTTAGCAGTGTTCGGAGTTTTTCTCAGGCAGAGTGAAAAATATTCTCATTTACCGTCGTATCATGTTAGAGAGGAAAAAAACTAGGATATAGACGGTATATCTACATTTATGTAACACCCACCGAGCCACCTCTAGGGTGTTTGGCAGGGGGTGACCATTCACCAGCATGCAGCATTGAAGAGGAAGAGGATGAAATGCACACCAAACGGTCATTAAAATATTTCGGATTATAAAAAAAAAATACGAGCACATTCATGCTATAAGTGTAAAAATATCCAATGATTAATGATTTCAACAGTAAATCCATGCAAGGTAAGAACAATTTGTGGGAAGATATTCGGATGAGAAAAAGTAAAAGAAAGATGCTATTTCGCACTCGTCCGACCGCACCTTGAATATGCAGCGAGCGTATGGGATCCGGTTCAGAAAGACCTAATCCGCGAACTGAATAAATACAAAGGAAGGCTGCACAGTTCGTCAAAAACTGCTACGGGCGTACAGACAGCGTTACCCAGATGTTAAACGAATTAGCCTGGGAGCCGCTGGAGACTCGGAGGCTACGTGCTAGGATTAAATTGTTTGAACAATTGAGAACAGATATCTTTAGAGCGACACGAAGAATATGACATTAAGTAGAACCCCACTATATTTCCAGGTGCGACAGAACCGATAAATTAAGAGAGATATTTTGTCGAACGGATAGATATGCGAATTCCTTTATCCCCCGAACCATAAAAGGACTCAAATAAATGCCGATCATAATTTCGTTGCAGTGTTTCCTTTTTATGTGCAAATGGCTAGTGTCCTAACACCCCCTGCCACACGCCTTTTAGGCTGCTTGTTGGATTGTATGTAGATGTAAATGGAAAGAGGAAGTCTGTTCGTCTGCCCGCTAAGCATTTCCATACGGATGCACGGATTTCCACCAAAGCTAGTACATAGGTGCCTGTCACGCTCCCAAACCTCGTAGAACTACATACTATTGCGTCCAATGCGTCGATTTCTCATTACCGTTCGTTACGCCACGTCAGACAACTTCTGTTGTTGGACATCCTGACGGTTAGGCACACCTATTGACACTCTCAAAGGGGAAAAAAATAATTCAAAGGATTCTACACTTAACTATTAATCCTCCGCGCACCTACGGACAAACATAATGATCAATATTGTGGAGCGGGGTATAAGCTGGTCTCATGCGCATTATACTGAAATCGTTTCTTCCGTGGTTGCTGTTACATATCGATGACTAAGTTCTAATTACACGTTTCTCATAAAAATCAAATATTAAAGAGAGGCAAAAAATTATTAATATATTTTACTTGCACGCTGAAATTAAAAACCAGAATTTCAAATGAAAAAAAGAATTTATTTGCAAACAAAGAATTGTGTTTTGCTTGTATTTTATTTTTTTAATGTTATTACACTTTGTTTAAGATAACTGTCTCAATAAGCGGCCGAATTTGAGACAGGTATCTTAAACAAAGTATATATTAATATATATACTTTGTTATATATCTATACAAAGTATATATGAATAAATATTAATTCTGGCTTATTCTACAAGTGGACAGAAGATATTTTTCTGTGCACGGACAACCAAGTAAAGGGCCGGGACAGAATTTGATTGAAAACATTATAACACGCAGCACAAACCATATGATACCATAAATCGAAATTGTATTACTCGTGGAGTACGTATTTCACGCTTTTAGATTTTTAAATGACGATATCTCTTTTTCGCGATCTTGAAAGTGAACACTTTCATGCGCGCGAAAACGCGACGGCTAAGCATGAATGCAGGGAAAAGCCCGTGTGACGTCGTTCTGGTTCCGGCCGCCGCCGTGTGAGGCCACCTTGGTGCGAGGCTATGAGCGCCGCTACGATGCAGGCTGCTAGCAGGTAGCAAAGTACCCTGCTAGCGGGTAGCGCTTGGCTTAAATAAGAATTACTAATACCTTATCAAACGAAGGAAACTTTCCGGCCATAGGCAATTTTAATAGGTGATTATTAAGAGAGATTTCCCTGAGCTCTGTGCCTCATGCATGCATTGGTAATCTCTGACGATGTAAAACTCCTGACTACTAGTATATCGTGTAATATATTGTATATTTCTTGTACACTAGTATATCATCTAGGTCCCTGTAACGTCACGTGGAGTGGCAACGCGTGGGCGCCCTTCTGGCCTTTTTCAAGTGAGGTTAAAATTGACCATTAACATTCGTATAAACTGGGACTTCTAAAATCAAATAATTTGTATGTACATTTTCACCCGTAATTTTCAACGTTTACATTGAAAAAGCCATTAAGGAAATCAAAGAAAAGGCATTGGGAGTGAATATCCATGGAGAAAAAATAAGCATGCTAAGATTTGCCGATGACGTAGCCGTTATAGCAGAAACAGAGAAGGATTTGAAAAATATTCTGGTTAATATGGGTAGGGTAATGAGTAGATATCAACTGAAAATAAGCACGAAGAAAACCAAGATCTTAGTATGCAGCAGAAGAGAAGAAGTCAAGACCAACATTAAAATAGGGAGGCAAAAATTGATAGAAGTGGATGAATTCTGTTATTTGGGAAACAATATAACTAGTGACGGGAGAAGCAAGAAAGAAATTATCAGCAGAATAGCCCAGGCGAAGAGAACATTCCACCAAAAGAGAGACCTGCTTACAGCGGGAAACTTAAATATGGATGTAAAGAAACAATTTATAAGAACCTACATCTGGAGTATGCTCCTATACGGAAGTGAGGCATGGACAATGACCGCAGCGGAGAAAGCAAGGATAGAGGCCTTTGAAATGTGGTGCTACAGAAGAATGATGAAAATCAAATGGATCGACCGAGTTAGTAACGAGGAAGTCCTAAGAAGGGTAGGAGAGAAGAGAAGCCTCATGAAAACCTTAATAAGAAGACGGAACAACCTTATAGGCCACATCTTGAGACATGATGGCCTGATGAAGACAATCGTCGAAGGACAGGTGGAAGGCAAGAATGGAAAAGGAAGACCTCGAACAAAATATATGGAACAAGTAAAGAGAGATGTGAAAGAGAAGAAATACGTAGGAGTGAAAAGATTAGCTGATAGGAGAACTGAGTGGAGAGCTGCGTCAAACCAATCCTAGGATTGTTGACCAGTGATGATGATGATGATGCGGACATTCAATCTCATTGCACGGTGGAACTGAAGAGGATCCCTAAGGCGGGGTTCGTGACCTGGAAGAAACGTTGGTAAAGGTGTGTCGTCAGCCAAGGCATGTACTTCGAGGGTGACAAGTTTGATTAAGCTGTATCCGTCGAGATAAACAAGTTATAAAATCAGTCCGGTCTTTTTTATCAAACCTCGTAAATACGCATATATTTCCTTCTTCATTCCATAATTTTTTTTAAATAAATTTGAGAGAACAATGTTACAATAGATGAAAAATTAATATCAAAAACTACGTTTTGTTTAAACAAAAAAGAAGGTGACATTACAGTTAATCAAAAATCCCCACCTTTTTATTTGAACTAAGGTGAGGAAAATAAACCATCCTACCTTGGGCCTTTGTCCCAACTTCAAATTTTCCGAATAAAAGACGCGGTGCGCATGAAATTTCACAACTGACATCAAATTTTTTCTTAATAAAGGTTCATTACAATACTTCAACTAAAATCTCAAATCTATGCTGATGACTGTATATCACTCCAGTTTAAAATTCAATGCAAATGCGCGCCACTTTTTTTTCGAAGAGGTAGTGTTTCATGAATCAAATATAAACGTGAAATCATGGACCGAGGCATGGTGGTCGAAAAGTGTCCTTCGTTTGATAGGGCATTAATTATCCTTATTCAAGCCAAGCGCTACCTGCTATCAGGGTACTCTGCTACCTGATAGCCTGCATCGTAGCGGCACTCATAGCCTTGCACCAAGATGGCCTCACACGGCGGCACCCGGTAACAGAGTGACGTCACACAGGCTTTTCCCAGCATACATACTTATGCCGTCGCGTTTTCTCGCGCTTGAAAATTTTCACTTTTCATTTAATCGCGAAAAATAGATATCGTGATTTGAAAATCTAAAAGCGTGAAATACATACTCCAGGAGTAATTATCTTTCGATTTAGGCAATAAAAAAATAGGAAACCACCCTATTAGCACGCTTTGGAAAACCATTCATTTCATTAAGTCAGCCGTGTAGGCATTCAATTTGCATCGTAGCGAAAGTTTAATATGACAGTATATAATAAGGGATACCAGAAAGCTACTCACGGAAGGCGTACGCACTTAGGGAATCGCGTTTTACGCGTCATGTTGGAGCACAAGGGTGCTATTGCGAGGACCACTTAGGATTTGTACAAGTTGGTTCAATAAAAAAAAGCTGCACTCTGGGAGTGCCGACAGAAGTGAAAACTTCAAATAACGTGAGCATTTTTTAATGTAAAGAATAATTTCTAATGTTTATATTTCTACAATATATAATTGTAAACACTCCACATTAATAAATTAATTTTACGGCACAACATTCGAATAAGCTACTCACATTGAACGTATTAAAATAAATTGAGTTATATTGTACTAACCTTCACTATTCCTGAATCGAGCACACTCTCCTGCACGAGTATGGACCGGTGACGGTGATGCGAGTCCAATGGTTTCTACCCGTCCACAAGTACCGTTTATGTAGCGAGTATACAGTGTATATACAGAATATACATAATTATACATATATGTAGCAGCGGTGACGGTGACGCGAGTCCAATACCTGTTACCCATCTACAAAAGTGCTCAACGCGACAAGTTTTCACTTCAAAATTTTAAATGAATTCAATCCTACTACTTTTTAAGATCACCCTCAAATTAAATTGTTGTCCTTGGCGACGGCAGGGTAAAGTCCATGGCTGTAAAACGGAAGTTCGTAGGTTCGAATCTTGCCTGGGTAGGTTACCTACATCCAAGGCATTAGTTTTTATGCTGTATAATGTTGAATGTTTCAACCACTGATCGAAAGGAGCATAATATGCTGTTTTCATTGTTAATTGTTCATTGTAAATTTAAATATATGCACAAAAGATGAAATTCGCCATGAAAAAATCATTTGTCTTAGCCGAGATTCGAACCCTTATCCCCCCATTGCCGGTCAGGTGTGCTGCAAGTTTCACCACCAAGCCATCTTCCTTCAAAGCGAATCTCAGACTGATTTTTACGAACAAGTTTTTGGCGCCTAAATGCCATCCAGTGACAGAGGTGACAGAGGTTGTGCTTACTCAGCCACTGTCGCGGAAGTAAATCCCTTTTCGTCGCTATTCCGCGACGGACGTTTTCCAAAGCACTGCATGAAACAAGTGACTAAAAGCTTTCAAAGCACTGCTTTGTACACAGTCTGCGTATTGAGTCAATTATTCTATGCAAAGTTTGAAAAACATGTGGTAATTGTTCCACACGAAACGTAGCAATATTGCAAAATGAAGGGTCAAAGGGTGCCCCTGGGTTGCTGGTTTTCTCAGCAAATGTATCACGGGAAGCCGCCACAAGTACTGCTGGGCCAATTCGGTCGTTTCAGTGATATCGATCACCGTTCACCATTCACTTAAGTGAGTCAATCGCGAGTGGTCACCATAATGATTGATTGACATAGGTCAATAACGAGTGGTGTCGGTCACGGCAAATATCGTTCATGACCGATATCAATCACGATCGATATCATTCGCGACCCATAATATTCAAAGCGCCATATTACGCGGGATCTTAGGATTTCTGAAAATAAAAATAAAACAGTTAACATATTCTTTTATCATTTTATGTTTTAAATAATGTTTGCTGGAAAGCTTATAAAACGGAAAATAACTTCTGAACTCACGATGAATGAGAACCTCAGTCTATTAAGTAATTTATTAGTAAAGGCAAATGTTTATATGAATAATATACGAATTTAAACAGTTGATTAGTTTGGTTTGATGGTCATAATGGGCCCTCATTATGTGGAAGTCCTCTTCTGGAAAATTTTAGGTAATTGCATGCTAGAAAATGTTTTTTTAGCTTTTCTGGCTCTTAACAACCAGATAAAAGTTAATAAAAAGTAGGAATTTCGTAAGAAAAAATACTATGAAAAGTGAAAATTCCACAGGTAATGAAATTAAATAATTGACTATGGCTCCATCATCTATTTACTGAATTTGTTCCTTGAAACAGCATCGGAATCTAAAAAAGATTCTAAAATAACCTTTTTGAATACAGTCTTACAGATAAGCATCAGGCTCTCTTTCATTTTATGACTTCTTTATTTAATATATGTAAATAATTATAATAAATTTTTTATTACTCCAAAAAATATAAGCGTAAAATATAATTAATTACATAAAACGGAGTAACTTTAGGTAGCCATTAAGGACAACCTGTTTTTTGGCTACCATCATTACATAGGGTCATGCTGGTATATAAACATTTAGGCACAGCATTTGAATTGAAGTAAGTACGTACCACATGTATTACATGGTATTATATCATAGAAAAAATTCCTCCATACTTTGCATTCTGAACAACAAAGACTGTATATTTTTCATAATTACGATATTATATGTTGCTTTAAGACATGAATCAGGTAATAAATTGTACACTTTTGGGCCTATAAACGAGAAACAACGTTTATACAACGTAAGATTAGGCATTGGTAAAGTAATACGTGGTATTCGTAGGGTGAAGGAAGGACGGTTGTATAATAACAACCCCGTATTTCCACTTCTCATTAAAAATCGACGTAAAACCTTGTAAATAAAAAGATGTCTCAAGGGAAGCAAGCCTATACTACAAAATAAAGGAAAGGAACTTTCAAGACGGCTCTTTTTTAAAATTACTCTAATAAGCCTTTTTTGCAGTACAATTATGTCTTTCTATTATATTTTTAAACTGAGTATGCTGTAAATTATGCAACTAATGGAAATGCAGAGTTTTATAATTACAAAAAAAAACTTTGGACCAAGTAACCTGAGTCTTTCTTCAAGTACCTTTCACATAAGCTTCCCGACTGACGAGATCGAGCGCTGTGGGGGTCTCCTAAGCTCGGGGCCCTCGGCGATTGTCAACCTGGCCAGACCGCCCCTGGGTCTAGGGTTTCAGGAAAATCCCTGCTACTCCTATTATTGATAGCGATGTTATTATTATAGTATTATACCGATTAAGGTAGGTTTCTATGGCATGGCAGTACTAAAGATGTGATTTGGGAGCCTCCCTTTCCTTCCAGCGCTGCCTTCTTCAATTCACTATGAGGCATACTCCCTTTCAATCTATCTATAATTCCTATTCTTTTCCTTCCCCTCCCTCGTTTCCCCATTCTACCCTCTAATACCATTTTCAACGTCCCCTCCCCGCTAAGTACTCCTCCCATCCATACCTTCTGTCTCCTCCGTATCCCATCTAAAAGCTGGCTCTCCTCGCCGACCATATTCAGCATTTCGTCGTTCCTTTTCCTATCCGTCCATTTCACCCTCTCCATGCCTCCAATCTTCTCTCGTCTTCTTTCCTCAGTGTCCACGTTTCCGCACCGTAGAGAGCTACACTCCAGATCAAACTCTTCTCTAACCTTTCCTTTAAACTCGTACATAATGATCCTCTCAGAAGCTCCCTCCTGTTCCTTCATGAACGCCTCCTTTGTTAATGCAATTCTCTACCTTATGTCCTTACTACTGTATCCATTTTCCTCTAAAGTACTGCCTAAATAGTTGATAGGTGCCTGAGAATACATTATACGGCACAGACGAGTATGAAAGTGAGCCAACACGAAACTGCCGGTGAACTCCCATTACGTGGCTTTATAAGCGTCCACTTCAGAAGGCTAATTCTTCACTGCTGGGTCTCCTATTTGAGTTAAGTAAACAGGAAACAGAAGCAATACGAATTTATTTTTAATTTGATGTTAAAACAACGCCAATATTCCGTAATTTTATTAAATTTTACGATAAAATGATAACTCATAGTATAGAAGATGAAATGCAATCCGTTGGGAAAGGATGCGGTATAGTTTAGCCTACATTTTCCTTTGCAAAAAAAGTAACATAGGTGATTATCGCTTTAAAACGCTGAATAGTGCGGCATGGTAACCTATCGAAATCAAAGTTGAGTATTTATTGATTTTTTTGATGCCGCTGATTACGCATTTTCCTTCGGAATTATGAAAACAAATTACGGACTCAAAAATCGCCCCAACTGTGTATATAAGCCCGGCACTAACCAGGTCCATCATTCGCCCCGAAGACGATGGCATAGAAGGCCATTGAAACGTCGGCATATAAAGCCATTGAAACGTCGGCAGCAATGTCCATCCTGGGCCCGGCTGATTTCCCGATAAGACTTCAACAACAAGATTCGCCGGGAAAACACCAAATCCTTGTTTATTGTTGCTACGATTGCCACTTCCAATCAATATGCTCTCTTTCTTTCGATTCTGCCTCGTCAGCGTGTCTCACATTTCGCAGCTTTCCGTCCATTCGACCTAAGAATAATGTAAACCACTCAGTCTCCCAGCCCATGTCCGAAACTGCATTTTCTACCTCACTTCCCAAAAGTCAACTTTTTTTCCGGAGAGATATCGTGGAACAGCAAATCGAATGATAACCAAAGGCGGCCCACTAATATTATTTAACAGCTCACAACACGTGTTTCCATTGCCTTGCAATTATCATCAGGTGCTGTACAGTGGCGCAGCGAGGGGGGGGCTTTAAACCCCCCCCCCAGAGCTCAAAGAAATTTTTAAGTTTAATCCATTTTACTTAATTGGATTGACATTACAAATAGGAAAGTGTGAGGATAAATAACATATCCCTCAGAAAGCCGTAAAACTCACCGTTTTGAACCATTTATCTTAAAATTCCGTAATTTAATAATCTCGCACCTACCGCTTATCCTGGTGGGTATACCATACCCCCACACACCCCGGTATGAGTTGCACCTTAACCCCCCCAGCCTTAATTCCTAGCTGCGCCTCTGGTACGTTCTTGTTATTTCAATGACAGAGCAAACACAAGGATGCCGACGAGACAGTCTGGGGTTGAGACAGTACGAGGGCGTCCATTAAATACGAGAGGTGATTTTGACGATTTACGGATCCCCCACCCCCCGACCCTCATAGTAAGACATAGTAAGATTGTTCAAAATGCGTATTTTCAGTTTAAATACGTTAATCTATGCTTCGTTGCGTTGGATCTATTAATTAGTATTTAAGTATTTAAGATTACCAATTACGTGCTCTATTCAACCCAGCTTTCTCCCAATTTAACACTGTTTCTTGCGGAAAAAAATACGTGATATTTGCCGGGATCCCCCCTCTTCCCCACGGGAAATTGGCTGAGAATTGTCTTGACCCCCTCCATCCCTCCTTAATCACCTCCCGCAATTGATGGATGCTCTCTACCAGACGATGATTGCAAGGCAATCGAAACACGTGTTTGGAGCTGGCAAATAAAACTGGTTGCCAGTACGACATCTTTATTTATCATACTCACTTCCCAAAGCCAACAAACCTATCATCAGACTCATGCAGTGGCCACCTCAAACTCAGAGCAATTCATTTGAATGACAGAGCAAACGCAAGGCGGCCGACGAGAAAGGTTTTTTACGTGGAGCACGTTATTTTGAAGGTTAGGACTGCATTAATTAGTTTAAAACGGCTTTTATATCAGGCGATAAGACTCGAGAAAAATAAAACATTATATAGTATATTTTTTCTAATACTTAGGCTTTGTATGATACAATATCTACATCTAAGGTCTTCAATAAGACATTGTACCAGTTGTAAATTTTTTTAGTAGGAAGGATATCATTCCCTTGTTATGAGATGAGGAAAAGGTTATATGCTATTCTTGGTAAAAAAAAATGAAGTAAATCAATTGCGTCTAAACATTTACTCATGTTTCGCGACAAGCATTAGATGGCCTATATATCTCCCACAAGCTTTACCTTGAATTTAAACACAAAACAACACACAACAATGAAAAGGATCCCTGAGGCTTTAAATTCAGGGTGATGAATACTAAAATAACTCCTAGCGTAGCTTTCTTCGTCTTTACTAACCTTGATTATTATGGCACAGGGGTGCCGACTTACAAAAAATATTGGGGAGGCCCAAACCGGGGATCTTGCCCCGGGAAATATTTTAAGAGTGAGTTTTAAGTTTTTAAGCATTTAAGAACAGTCATATGATCAACATTAGAGCCCTGAGAACTCGAATCTCGATATCTGGACACTCCGGGGAAAATCAGCAAGCCTGACAAAATTTTTCCCCACACCCATGACGAATTTTTGAGGGGGCTCGGGCCCCCTCAAGCCCCATGGAGTCGGCGCCACTGTTATGGCATCATTATTCTTAATTGATGAATTTTATTTGAAAACTACACCAAATTTTCATCCGCAACTACAAAACTGGATATAATATTCCACATATTAATTATTTTATTTATCAAAGTAGACGAGATGAATGAATCTCCAATTTTTCATACATTTGGAACTAAATTATGAAACTAAAAAAATTGTAGAGATTCTAATAAGATGTATGGCAGTGCAGCAGATTGCGAATAAAATAAAACTGCTGCTATGTATTTTTTACGATTATTGTTCCATAGTTAGACACTGAATCTAAAGGCTTGTTTACACGGCACATTAACACGTACGGGTTAATATCTAAATGTATGAATACGAGAATGAACGCCAAAAGGCGCCGTGTAACCACCCAACTTTTGCAAATGCAAGCACAGAAAATTGAACCTGTTCTAATTTGGTTCATGCATCCGTACATGTTCCATTCCGGTCCACAAAAATCATTCATGCAAACAGACATTAACTCGTAAGCCTTAATGTCTATTTGCATGACCGATTTTTGTGGACCGGAAACGGAACATGGACGAATGCATGAAGCAACTTAGAACAGGTTCTATTTTCTGTACGTGCGTCCGCTCTAGTTGTGTGGTTACACTGTGCATTTTCTTGTTCATTCACTCGTTCATACATTTAGACACCAATTCGCACGTGTTGATGTACCGTATAACCGGGCATTTATAGTTGGAAAACCCGCGATTATCCGAGGCATATAGCTATTGCGATATCGCATTGAATGTAGAATTTTATTCGCGAGCGACCGTGTTTGATTGCAAATGACTGGAAACCTTTTCTCGATCACGAACGGCCGACTTCGGAAGCGAATGATTATAACGACCGACGTACATCGGCCACGAGTGTCCGAGGACCAACTTTGGTCCGTGACTGATTGAGGAACGAAACCGGTCGCGGATGGCCAAAAATGCTTTGTATTAGGCTCGTCCGAATTATTGCGAGCATTAATTGATTGCAAAGATCTCTTTTGTTCACGTCGATCGCTCATTTCTCAACTGTTTCCGTCTGCGCCTTGATTTTGAATATTTTCATCTTACGGCTAATGTCCCATTGCAGACCAGCCCCTAAGCCGCGAGCCGCCGGAAAGCAAATCATCGCTTTAACCTCGGGGGGAACCCACCTCAGTGACAGAATCCCGATTGAGCTGCCGCTCCAACCAAAGCGGTCCAGGCGAGGATGAACGCAGGTAGGTAAGTATCCCGGCAACAGCCCTAACAATTCACCAATCACCTTCACTCAACACACAACCACTGCAACCACCCGAGACCCCACACCCCACTGTACCTCTGTAAGTGATGCAGCCTTGATGTATTCATTCATGAAATCAAATACAAGTGACACTTATCAATCAATGCCGGCCCCATGTTCGATGCAAATCGATTCACTCACTCGCCGGGACGTCGCGGAAATCGTCTCGGTTCTTCACCGTCTTCATCACTTCACTTGGACTGCGAGCCTCGCCCACTTGCGAGAGACGAGCGCCACAGACCATGAGTGCGGGAGTCCACCGAACTGCAAGGAGGGTTGACTGGCGGCCGAAAGCGGAACTAAAATTCGACTGCGGAGCGCCCTTTACACAAAACGTCCTGTCGTTGTCGGGTATCAAAGATATCGTGCAAAGCCATAATTGTATGTGAACTGGAAAAACAACGATAGTTCGAGGCATGGCATTTAATGGAGATTTTATTCGCGAGCGAGAGACATATGTATTCACATGTAAGGCCTTGATTGACCTTGCTTATTTTTTTATTCTACCCGTCTAAATCAGGAAGTCCTTTCCATTTCCATTGAGTAAAGTGTTAGATAAATTTCACGTGACTCCCTTTCACTCACTTGCAGCTATATAATACCTTCATCATCCTTAAGTCAGGTAGGGTGATAGCTGAGATGAACCTGTGGACTCATTGTCAGTGGCGTAATCATGGGGGAGATGAGAGCTGGATAGATCCCCCTCCTAGATACGTAGATCCTGCGGCAAAAGATTCTTTCTATGATCAGCTATCCTAAGTCTCCGACTTGATCAATATGGTCCCTTACTAAATAGTACCACTGGTTTTTTATACCATCTACTCTAGTAGAATGAGATACAATATATGATACAATCTATAATACACTCATGATACAATCTATTTCTGGAAAACATGGTAATTACAAGGCAAAAAGAGACAAGAAGATATGATAGCAAATATCTATCAGAAAGTTATATTGTCCGATCAGTTGGGCATTCTGATGATGACATAGGCATGAAAGCTGTTGTCATGATGACAAGACCAAAAAACCCAACTGATGGTAAGACATCAGACTTTAAGATGGGTGTTCAGCTGGGTAGGGGTGAATGATACATATTGAAGATCCTCCTGGAGGCTCTAACATTCACACGGCCCTCAAGCAGGATTCATTGTCTTTCAACGCATTTCTTTTGCAAGCCACTTTCTAACAATCACAGCAACACTCAGACATTACTTGGGTGGCCTAATTATTATAGTATTCTACCGATTAAGGTAGGTTTCCATAGAGTACTTAAGAAGTGTTCTGAGAGCCCCTTTGCTTCCAGCACTGCCTTCTTCAATTATCTACCGATTTGATCGATAGATTTTTCTTCCTCATAGGAAAATCTACTAAAATTGGTAGCACATTAATTGTGTAAGCATGGTTTCGTTAGGAGTAGGACCTGCCCGCCTTTGTGACGGTGCAGGTTTCCTCGTCCCTTCCTTCCTTCCCCGTCCTTTCCCTGGAGGCGTCGTCGGGCTCCTATCGCGGCGGTGCCTCCTTTCCTTATTCCTTTCTGTCCTTCCCCTTCTGGTGGCAGAGGAGAAAAGCTGATCGCTTATAGTCCCTGCCCCAGGAGTGTATCCCGCGAACCCGCCCCAAGGGTTTCGTTCCCATTGCCTTCTTCAATTCACTGTAAGGCCTACTCCCTTTCAATCTATCTAAAAATCCTATTCCTGTCCTCCCCCTCCCTCGTTTCCCTAACATTCTACCCTCTAACACCATTTTCAACATCCCCTCCCCGCCAAGTACTCTTCCCATCCATACCTTCTGTCTCCCTCATATCTCATCTAAAAGCTGCCTTTCCTCACCAACCATATCCAGCACTTCATCGTTCCTTTTCCTCTCCGTATATGTCACCTTCTCCAGACCCACATCTTGAAAGCCTCCAATCTTTTCTTGTCTTCTTTCCTCAGTCTCTACGTTTCCACACCGTAGAGAGCTACACTCCAGATCAAACTCTTCACTATAACCTTTTCTTTAAATTCTTACACAGCGATCCTCTCAGAATCTCTTTCCTGTTTATGAACGCCTCCTTTGCTAGTGCAATTTGATTCCTGATATATTTGCTACTGTGTCCGTTTTCTTCTAATGTGCTGCCCAAATAGTTGAATTGGTCTATCTGCTCAAGTTTTTCCCAACCTACTTTTACCTGGACTCTCACATTCCTCACTCACGATGCTTTACAAAACTGCATTACCTTAGTCTTCTTGTGATTGATCCTCATCCCATACTCCTCGCACCGCTCGTCTAACGTATCCATTATAGCCTGCAGTCCCCTCGCTGACTGGCTAATCAGTGCCTGATCATCCGCGAACCTCACTGATTTAAACATCATTCCTACCACTTTCACTCCAGCTTCCAACTCGTCCCACACTTCTCTTACCATCTCCTCAGCATATACGTTAAAAAGTAGCAGCGATAGAGGACAGCCTTACCTCACACCTCGACCAATGCTTGCCTCTGCTACCCTTACTTGCACAATCTTGGCCATATACAGATTGAGAATTAGTCATCTATCCCTCCAATCTACACCTATTCTCCTGAGGATGTCCATTAACTTTACCCAGTTCACCCTATCAAATGCTTTTTCAAAAACCACGAAACAGGCATATACTTCCTGGTCATATTCTACGTTCCTCTCCACGAGGGACCTCATTATTGCAATTGCATCACGAGTTGACTTCCCTTTTCTAAAACCAAACTGATCTTCGCCCAAATACTCGTTTGCCCTCACCTCCATTCGTCTGTTCAATATCCTCAGTACCACTTTTGCCGCATGCGATATTAGTTTGATAGTCCAATAATCTCGGCATTCCACAGCTTTCTTCTTTTTCAGTGGCGGAATGGAAACTATCTTAATGAAATCCTCCGGCTAACATCCCTCCTCATAGACCCTGCGTACCAGTTTGAAAAACCTTTAATTACTATCCTTCCCTAGATTCTTCAGAAGCTAACACGGGATATTGACCACGCCTACTGCATTCCTAGCCTTCATATCACAAAGTGCTCTCTCTATTTCTGAATCTAATATCCATGGCCCAAGATTATTCTCCTCCACCGCACTTTCCTCCTCTTAAGTCAATCTCTCCGGCCTGTTCCTTCCATCATACAGATCCTCCACGTATTCCTTCCATCTACCCTGTACCTCTTCTTGCTCGGTTGGCATCCTCCCATCTCTAGCCTTAATTTTAGACATGGCTTGTCCTCTTTTGCTGCCCGATAGCGACTTAACTTTGGCATACATCATCCTTCTGGAAAATTTCCATTTCCTCACACTGTATTTACCACCAAGCCTCCCTTGCCCTCTTAGTTTCACGTTTTAATCGATTATTTAGTTCCCTATATATTATTTTCCCTGCTCTGCATCCCTCTCTTCCACTTCCTTCTCTCCTCCAGTTCTTTTACCATTGCCTCTGTAACCCAAGGCTTCTTTATCCTTCTGCTGTCAACATAGCCAATTGACTTCTCCACTGCTTTGACTATTCCTATTTTAATGTTATCTCACCCTACCTCTACAGTCTGTGTACTTCCAATTTCCCTTCTCCCAGATACTATTGACCACTAATTCCTGATATCCTCTCCTCATAATCCCCTTCAGCACTTCTAAATTCCATTTCCTCGCCTTCATAACTTTCATACGTCTTTTGAAACTTATGTTGCATTGCATGAGCACTAGGTTGTGGTCTGAATCTGCATCTGCTGAAGGGAACCTGCACAAGTTTTTCACACTATTCCTAAACCTCTGTCTTACCATAATGTAGTCTATTTGATATCTCCCCACATCCCCTGGACTTTTCCCTGTGTACCTTCGCCCTTTATTATGATTGAACCACATGTTTGTGATGAATAAGTTGTTTCTCCTGCAAAATTCTGCTGCTTTCTCTCCCCTGTCGTTCCATATTCCTAATCCAAAATCTATATCATGTCCATCCCTCCCTTTCCCGACTGAGGCATTCCAGTCCCCCATCACTACCAGATTTTTCTTACCCGTGATGTCTCTAATTACCCACACAGCACATCGTTGCCAGAGGACGTCCGCTGCGCGTCCGTCGCGTCCTCTCAGTGTCCGCGGATTTTCAGGACAGCCAGAGGACATCCGCCGGCTGTCCTGGCCATCCGTCCGCACACTGTCCTATCTTGGATGTCCAGCGGACGTCCAGCTAGTGTCCCATTATGCAGGGTTTCGGAGTTTTGGTTTCCTCACTCACCTCCTCAAGGAGGAACTCCGAGAGAAAGTCTCGAGATCCTCCTCCGAGTAGGGAGTGTAGGAGAAGGGAGAAAGAAAAAAACTCTCTCTCGTTTCTGAAGCCAGAATACTTCCTCCCGATCGAGGAAGAGGAAATTTTTCGTGGAGGAAGAGTTATTTTGAGGATTATTTTAGGTAACCAAGTGTAATCCTCTTGTTGGAGTGTGGACTCTGGGAGGAAATTATAAACTATTTAACGAAAAAAAAAATTTGACATTTTTACCGCTTCTATAGTTTAAGAACAACAAATGTACGCTATTTTTAAGTTTTACATTGTTTATAACAATTAATTAAGTTTAAACAAAGTTAGCAACAATTTAAGTAACATTTACGAGCGTTAAAAATTTCTACATGCCTTACGGGTTAAACAACAACAATTGAACGAACTTATGACTCTCTACATTATTTATAACAATTTTTAAAGTTTTAACAAATTTAGCAACAATTTTAGCAATTTTCAAAAAATTAAAAATTTCCGCATGTTGTACGGTTGAGAAGCGTTGGATGAACAATAAACCCGTACTCTTTCATGATTATAAAAATTACTTAAATTTAGCAACTTTTACAAAAATTAACAACAGGAATAATGCAATTTATCGATTTTTACTGAAATTTTATATTATGTACCAATGTCCTGCCGACGTCGCGTAGCCGTCTCGGGGACATTCCATTCCTGCAGGTTAAATGAACTCTTTCAACTTATTGATTAATTAATATTTACTCTCTAGGGATTAAAAAATCTCAGAGGCGATTGATTGGAAAGTATTTTAATGAAACATAACGCTTTAAATTCATTTTAATTTTTAATGGTAAGAATTCTCCTAAAATTATCACGGCATCGATGGCCTCATTCCCAGATTAGACATTGTAATTGTCCAATTTAAGGATAGGCAATAGAAGGTAAGTACTGCCGTACCTTTACTTTATATTGAAATTCTAGATTTTTTGGTGGCGAACGAATTTTGAATCTACCGCTACTCCGCGATACAGATTCTCCACATTCCTCCGTTCCTCCTTTCCAACAGAGGAACCGGAATGGAACACCGGAGACAGCATGGTGGTTTGGCGGTTACAAAGATGCAGCTACATGTATTCCAAGTAAGTTTGATGTGACATCCAAATAATTTTTTCTTGGCGTTCACTGTCGGCAGTATAGTGTTTCCGCATGCTCCTTATATTTCTTATAACTCAGCCTGTAACATCTCGAGGAAAAATATGGCTCTGCTTGGAACAACATGACCGTCTCGGTAAAACCGTTACTTGGCAACTAAAGGTAGCGTCTTTTTCCGTTGTTCATGGTGAAATTTTCGCTTTTGTTCCTTGTTTACATGATATAATTTAAAGTGGAAGTTCTTGTACTATAGTCTCTGTACGCGAGAACGTATAGGAAATAATGTAAGTGCTAGCGTATAAAATAGAACCTGTTGTTTTGATAACGTAGGCTACGGCTGAATTTGTTGTCCGAACGGTCCGTTTGGTTCCGTTCCTAAATCAAATCAAGTAGGGTTCTTGGCAATAAATATAACTAGGAATTGACCCACATCTCGTGATATTAAAATATATATATATAACTAGGAATTGTACTTACGTGTAACCGGGGGATTTTGCAACACGCATATATGATTAATAGGTTTCACGTAAATTATTAATTCTTTGAAATCGGAGTACACCGTGTGATTTCTTTTGATATGTATATTCACGCACGCATCGAAAAAGAACATTAATGTTATGATAGGATGTTAGAGCGTAGGTTTCCGCGGCGATGGTTTGATCTCTGCATTTCTCCAGGGTTTTCTTCCGCGTCAGATTGTTGGTTGACAACAGTTTCGCTGGCTATCCTGCCAGCGTCTTCAGGTCGAAGGGTTATGATAGGATATGGCGATTAAGGTTATGATAGGATAACCACCAATGTTTAGCCTTTTTACAAAAAGTTTTTATACTCTTTATCTGTTTGATGGAACTAGGTTAATAATTAAAAATTTTAGGTCCTAAATAAATAAATGATCTATTATGTCAGTAAAGATAAGGCTTAGGGATTAAAAAATTACAATGCCGACGTAACTTTTATAGCGTTTAATATATTTTTTCTGCCCAACTTTGCTAACCTACTAAATTATAAACTAATTTAACTACAAACTAAGTAACTGTGCTATTAGTCATCCATGCATTTAATTTAGTGGAAACTATAGGACGACTGTAAGAAACTTGGGATGAATCTAAACAAGGTCTAATTATAAGTGATATATTGTGTAAACAAACCTTACGGCTATGTTACATGGTTCATTTATTTGCTCAAACTGCTGCATGAAATCTTATACCCAGAAAATAGAACTTGTGCATCTTTTCGTACAGCCATCGGTACACATTTTGGTGTAGAGTATCGTGAACCTGATATATTTACCTGGAGGCATTTACTGACTATAGCTTTCATGTAGTGGAGTTGAATAAAAATACCTTATCTGTATTTTATTTAGTTCCTATTTCTATTTATAAGTTTGTATGTCTCTCTTCTTATAATTGTCTGTATACTTATTTGTCTTCATTCTTTACAGATGTTGCTCTGAACCAGGACGATACAGCCACCAATTCTAGTGTGGAAGTTACAGTGAAGAGTTGGCTGGAACATGCTAAAGCAAGGCATGAGAGAGAGGTGTAAGTATTCGTTTGATTATTATATAGGTTTGGGCAAGGAGGAATAATTTTGGTCTGGATACTTTTTTCGCAAGTTGCTCCTGTTAAGGGAGCTCATATAAAGTAAATTTAAATAATTATTGAACATCTTGTAATACAAGGTTCACCCTTCCATGCTAAAGGTAGAGAAAATAGTATTGTTATGTATTATTTTCAGATGCAGATTCCACTACCAAGTAATTCAAACATTTGAAAACAATTTTTGTTCTGCATATGGGAGGTATAATTACCAAAAACATGGTTGAAAAGGATCTCATGCTCTATAAAAGTTCGATGTATAACACCTGTAGAACTTAAGAATGGGATAACTTATTCAACAGGGATGGTAGTTGCACAGTACTACAGAAGCTACTATTTTCTAGTAGCTCTAGCTAACTAAGATGTTTTGAAGTAGGTGTTGTTGTAGGAGCTATAGAAATTTCAGTAGCTCACAGCAGGCTTTAGCTGCTATTCACCTGTTATGTCTCTGTCGAAATGTGAATATTGCCAGTGAGCTAGGTTTTCACTTTTGCCTCGATACCAGACTACATTAGAAGATCTATTTTAATTATTAAGATTGGAAGAATTCGGAGATCTAAATCATGGAATGGCCTTAACTACAGCAAGTTTTTGCTAGTTTTTCAAAGTTTCTATTTTTTTTAAGTTGCATCTCGGCCAATGCAGCTAAGTGGTTTGTGTGCCAAATCAGTGTGGCTGTTTTCACACTAATCCCAAGAGATCTAGTCCACTTAAACTTCCTCCTTTAAATTTTCTAGTTTCCTTTACTCCTATATCATATTCAGCTCCTCTGCATTAGTCTTCCTTAGCTCCAGCTTATGTAACACAATTCACTCTAGTGTAGTCATAATCTTCAAGCAGAGACCAATTGTTCAGAAATATTATCCTCCATTTGAATGCTTTTTCCAATATCTTTTTCGAGACCTCTACTTAGCTGTCTGGCAAGGATGGATCAAAGAATTTTTTTCTAGATGGTGCACCAGGGTCTAACAGGCAAACAGTCTTCTCATATTTGGGATTAAAATCTAGTTCAACAATTCTATGAAAAATGTTCTTAATCATAATGTATACATTACTAACATATTAATATTTTTACTCAAAATCTTTTCTTATTTAAGAACAAGAAAAAGTTAAAGAAAAGTTTGTAAAATGTATTCAGCCTCTAATGGACAGGTTTCCTAATTTTGAAACCTTAAGAATGTTAAACACGTGACTAATAAGACTGTAGCGTCCTGTCTTATGTAATCTGCTTGTTACGTACAAGATACAATTTCTTGCTACAATGAAATGTTTATATACTTCATTATTACAGGAGCAGTGCAGGAGAGCATGACCGCTGAAAAAGATGTGGAGGTTGCCATCCAAAACTGGCTAAGGCACGCCAAGGAGCGGTTGCAGGGGAAGAAGAAAATTTAATAATATGTATGTAGTTTCTTGCATTGTATTATTTTAAGAAGCCAAATAAATATTGTGCATGGAATTGATGCCTTATTTATTTAAATTCTTGTCTGGACCTATTATTTATTTGTATCGAACAAAATGCAATCCTAACCTAAACGTGTCCTCAAGGTGTCCAGAGCGGACAATTTCAGGTCGTCCATAGGCCACCTTTTTTACTGACATGCGGACTTGCAGCGGACATCATTTTGTATGAATTCGGCTGTCCGTAGGATGTCCATAGGCCACTTGGCGGACAATCACCGGATGTCCGAAAGGTGTCCGTGTGCTGTGTGGGTATTTCCTCGAGCTGTTCATACACCTCATCTACTTCTTCCCTACGATTGCTAGTGGGCATGTAAACTTGAACCACCACAAGGTTTGTGGGCCGCACCTCAATTTCAACCACCAGAATCCTATCCCTTACCTGGTCCCTACCTACCACACTCTTACCCCCCTTCCCATTTAATACTTAAGCTACCCCTCGCTGGCTTTCCTCCCCACCACTGTATATAACCCTATAACCATCACTCCAATAGTCCCCCCATCCCTCACCTTGCATAATCCTAAGATATGTATCCTCCCTTTATCCATTTCCCTCTTGATATTTTCTAACTTCCCCACCCTCATCATTGTCCTCACATTCTATGTCCCTGCATTTATAGCAGACTTCTTCCTCTCCATCTTCTTAGTCTTCATTTCTTCTGTCTTCATTGCTGCTGCTGTTGATGATGATAAGTTTCTGCATGGATTTTGCATGTTGACGACCCTGAGGACCTTGCCGACCTCGCTGCCGTGACCGACATCCACCTTTTGCGGACGGGTTCCGGTCGATGAGTTTCCGAGGTTCATTTGGCTGCACTCCATATTTTCAGGGAAGAGATAGTTGGTAGGGCTTCCCACTTTCATTCCAACAGTGTTTTCCATGTGACACCATCACATGGACAACCTTTCATCTGGCTCCTACCCTTCGACCTATCTGGCATGGGTGGCCCTACCAAGAATAATTTTAATTAATGCCACCAGTGCAGCTCTATGGGTCATAGGAGTGCGCAAGCCTTTCCGCCGTGACAAGGTTGTAGCCCAAGGGAGAGGGGGTGGCCTAATGTAGTAGCAAAAAATGTAGAATGCTAGACTTTACCTTTTTGTTCGAAATTCCACCAAAGCTGGAGTGTCACACCCCTAAAAACTTATGAAGCATTCGCTTCAAATATTATCTTTTTTTCCTTTCTATCCAAATAATGTTATGGGAAATAATAACATCATATTTTATATTGACATATGTTTGCTCTTATGGCATTTGCTAATGCTTGTGGAACTTCCAAGTATAACGTAAGCATCCCTAGTGGCATGAGAGGTAACAAGTTTCCTCTTATTTAATGACAGTAGGTAGAAGGGAGCATAGGATTGCTTAAATAAGACAGGAAGGTCTTACTCTTTAGAGAAGAGAAGAGGAGTGGTCACATAGAACACATTGTGCAACTTCAGCGTGCTTCTGGCTGTTCTGACAGATTTCAAAATAGTATCTACTAAATTGTAAAGGCCAAACAATTAGTTTCTACTTGACTGTCTAGTCCTCTACAGGCCGATTACAAAGAATAATATAGTATCTTGAAGTAAGCATCAGTAGAGTAGTGATGGCATCACTACCTTGGTTCCAACACACCTCAAGTGCCTCGAAGGTAATGAGGTATTTATAGCTCGACAAGCATACAATATGCAAAATGGTCCATTACCCCTGCACATTGAAGAGTCAAGAGAAATCATTCAAGGGAAGTTCAGTGACGATTTACAGGTGAATCAAGTTAAAAATATTTTGATATGAAATATTTTAATACTTGCCTACTTTTTCCTCCAGCGCTCATGATTCTCCATGCCATGCGATACGTATGATGGGTGCCCATTTTCACTAAATAGGATCCTAGCTACTCCCCCTACTCTAATCCATACTACTTCAAGTGCATTATCATCTTCTCACAGCAAGTCACCGAGAAGATTCTTAGGTCAATAGAAGAGTGCATACATGTGAAATCAATTGTTGAATACATTGTCAATAAGAGGAGTAAAAGGTTGGAAGATGGAAACAGAAAATCGTCTCAAATGGCGTCAACCAGGGCTGGACTGTACTTCAAATACAAGTATTTTGAAATATGTATTTGAGATACATTTGTCACTTGTACTTGGTATTTCAAATAATGAATAATAACATGAACCTGAATGTATTTTGTATTTCAAATACAAATTTTTGGTATTTTCTCATTCTAAAATGAAAAATACATTTGTTTAAATGCTGTCGAAGTAGGTCTGATAACACTTCTGCAACACTGTGCTTCAGAGATTACTTCCTATTTCCTTAAATCGTTTTCTTCATGTTTGCAACTACATATCCATAACGCGCAAAGGCAGGTTATATTTATTTGAGATCTCTTAATTTTCATACAAATGTATTTTGTATTTTAGGAGCTACGTATTTGAAATACTATTTTGAAGCTTGTTTTTCTAATACCCAAGTGAAAAGTATTTTGTATTTTGCTTTTCAAATACAATTGGAGTGGAATTCTGTACTTCAAATACTGTACGGCCTGTATTATGTCCTTCCTTGGCCAAAACGTTGGGGATCATGTCACAGGTACGAGAAAAATTACTACATTGGTTTGCTGGAATGGGCGTATTTGCAGCACTGACCAACTCCGGTTTCTCAACCAGAAATCCTTTCAAGCACTCAACTCAAAGACAACTTTGCAAGGGTTCTAAAGGAGTGGTCTATTAGGAATGTTTCTCAAGGACAGACAGTTAATTCTGCCCATTACATATACGTGCTGTAAAGGCTCCGAAAAAGGGTCATCAGGACAATAAAAGACATTTCCACTACCTGGCAAATCCATGTCAACAAAGCACCTTGCCACAACAGTCTATGAGTCCACGAGTTCCTCGCAAAACACAGGATTCAAACGCTGCCATCCCCCATAGCCCTGAAGTCGACCCAGCACACTTTTTTCTATTACCTCAAACGTAAGTACCCCTGTAATGAACCAATTTTTTTGTCCTTACAAGAGACACAATCAGTCATGACAAGGACCTTGCGAGAGGTCCTTGGAAAAGCCTTCCAGGGTGCGTTCTGGTCATGGCAGAGTCGCTGGAAAATATTTGTAGAAGTCCAAGGCAGTGCTTCGAGGAATTTAAAAGATTATGCAAATATGTTCAATAAATCTTTTTAAACATTGTTGCATTATTTTCGGATGCACCCTGTACATACAGCACTCATTGGGCTCAACTCAAGGAGAAAATGCTCCGGCACCAGTGATACTACGGTAACCTGTACAGGATACATGGACCAGTTATGAAATCCAAATTTTCCATCTCAACATATTTGATTTCTTTGAACAATAAAATGTTGAGTGATCAATCACAGTAATTTGTCTTGTACCAGTGGCATGATCTCTTACGTTACAGCCATTGGGGACAATTTTCTGCTTCTTTATTGAGGCTGTAGAGCTCTCATTACCTGTACTATATCTTGAAAGATTGCTCCCAAAGAGCAAATGAATTGGTCTCCCACAGCTTATGTATCAGTAAAATGGAATTACTTTTATAACCAGAAGTAACTAATCCTCCCATAATCAAAGAAAACAAGAGCAGAAGGAACTAGCTGGGAAAAATGAAAAACGGAGGGTTGCAGTTCACCATTGTGCTACAAGATTGTAATACTACGATGTTTTTCAAGACGTGGATATACCTCCAGATATTGATGACTATGAGTTGAAACTAACCATATTCTGTGGAATAAAGCATGATTGATTTCTTTACTCAAAAATGGCGACCACATTTGGAGCAGAACTATGACAACATTTAGATAGATAGATAGCAAAATATTTATTGTTCAGGAAAAATCCACAAGAACAAAAATAATACATGATAGTTTACAGTAGACACACATGTAGGCACTTTGGAAGACGCAAAATATTTGCATTGAACAGGCAATCACAAGTAAAATCTGAAGCACAACCAGGATCACATACATACATATGTACTTCATTTTAATAAGAAAATAAAGTTTTCAAATATATTTATAAAATTATGTTCGTCAATTCCATCATATAGGTCTCTCAGTTATGAATTGTGACCTTATTAACACGAGTCTTCCCAAGAAGTATCAGCTGATTCTCAATGAATGAGTACTGGCTGATGATTTTAAACGTATGTATACATATCACAGGAGAAAACTTTTGAATAGCCTCAGAATAAACACAGTTTTAAGAAATGTTCATGAATTACATACTATGTTTTTAGCAGTTTATGGAATAGTGAGCCAGCCCTATTCTTTTGATTCCAAATAAGATGAGGCAATATTGCAAACCCCAAAGTTGAATTATGCTCTGATCAATTCTTTCAAGATTCATGCATTCACCTTGAGGGCTCTTGCAGTAAGAAGCATTCCCACACATGCATACACATGTATCGCTGAGATGCACAGCAACACTTTAATCTCTCCATAAGCATATGTGCACCTGATGTTAAGTTCATATTACTAGCACATTCTTTCACACCAGCTTCTTTCCTTGTTCACAGCTGTATCATATGCCTGTGGGGTCAGACAGACAGTATTTGCAGGCTTCGGGTGGACCGGAACTGGCAACATCTGACAAACAAATTATATTATTCATAAATGAAAAAGTAAAGAAAAAATACTGAGCAAGAAAGTAAATAAAATGTAGAAAAGGTTTTTACTCTTACATTACTGAGTATTAAAACACTTAGGTACTCAATTGTGTTAAATTCTTTTTTTTTTTAATACAAGTATAAAATTTTCAGCTAGGCCTTCTGTGATGGTGCAGACCCAGACGGCACAGAATCCTCCGTATCTAATTCGTATGCAGATAGTATCCATTGACTACCGCTCCGTCGCTTTTCATCAATGGATACTATCTGCATACGAATTAGATACGGAGGATTCTGTGCTGTCTGGGGAGGAGCAACCGAAAATTACCAAATTTAATGCAAAACTTTTACTTAAAAGCACATATGTTTCTCAATCACATTTTTGCACATTATCATTTATATTGCATAATGAAATGAAAAATGTTGTTTCATCCACTTTTTTCCAAAACATTATTTATTTTTGAATTTGTAACTGAAAAACCCTGCTCATTCAGTTTTGCTTGGATTGTTGCATACTCTCACCTTGAGAGTGTAGCAACTTAGTTACCCCAATCATTCAGATTCCGGTTCTGATTCATTATCTGTTGCATTATCAATATTACTATCCACATTATCTTCCATAACCTTGCATACAAGGATGCGTTTGTGCATACCTGGGTTGACATTGAAGGCCTGAGCAAATGTCATACAGAAAGTTATTCAACCTAAATTTTTGTAGGCATAAATATTTATATGCTTTTTTCTTGAATATGGTTTATGCAACAATTTTATTAAAACAGTGACATACGTTACTTAGAAAATTTTACATGGCTTGGCTTCATAAAGAGTGCCCAACAATGCACACATCCTAAGCAGATAATGGTGTTAGCGTCAGCAAACATTCCTCACTCACTTCTTTGAAATGGCCTGAATTGCAGGGGCTGTTGTGAATCCACACTAGTGCGTGCATATACATTTTATGTATTGAGAAAAGGGTACTGAGACGCCTATAGCTAGTCATGCAATGTGACTCAACATCATGGAACACGCTTGCCTATTCATTATAGATAATGAGGCTTAATCTTTGCAGTGTATCTTCTATCATTGACCGATAATCCTCACATCATTCTTTCCAGCATGCACCAAATGCCTCCCAAGCAATCGTAAGGGTGAGTCACCATGCCATACCTTTCCAATTACTTCCTACATTATACCTTCAAACAACCAGCTCCTCCTTTTTTACCTACAACTGCATAATTAAATTTATCATTTTTTCCATTTTATATGGTTTTCTCTGCATATTACATAATTACAAATTTAAGGGAGCCATATCTGCAATTTTCATAAAGTGTCTGAAAGGCCATTTTCTTGTGCTTCAAACACATGTACATTCGCAAGTGATTTTGTTACCATTGTCAACCATTTCATTCAGGTACAATGGATTATTTCTGGTTTGTGGTCATAGTCTGCTCCTGCTAGTTCACCTGAGTAGATAAAAGAAAAATCACTTTTCTTTAAAACATGTGAGATTAGAATCATGTTATTACTTAATCCAAATAAACAAGAGAAAATATCCTTGAAGAATGCAGGTGGGACGTGAATGGTATATCTGCTTTATTTTCCAGAAGTGTACCAATAATAGTTAGTTTTTTATCACACTATTACAAGCAAGCAAAATGGAGGTGAAGATTTTGCTGCACATAATCCCACGCCATATCCCGTGGAAGGGCCGAGCCAAGTTATTTACAACACTATATCCTCTTGATTTTTTTCTGTAGGATTAACAATCATGACCGAATAAGCCAGGGATGTAAATATGTAGGATATTTCTGAATAGGCATCCACCCAGATCTTAACGCCATACTGCCTTGGTTTATATTACTTTTTTATTTATTTGGTGCACAACTAAGTTCTTGCTATTTTATTAATGAATTCACAACTTTATTGTAAAAAAATGTTACAAATGAATCATTCGAAGTATTTTCTATCGCTAGCTACAACTTTTTCCCATCTTTCAGGCAGAGCTTGAATACTGTTACGAGAAAAGGTGCTCATCTTATGAGGCTATCCACTAATCAAGACATTTTTTGAGGTCTTCATGTGAGTGAAACTGCTCATCAGCCTGTCCATGTGCCATCAAACCGAACAAGTGATAATAGGACAGAGCAATATGTGAAAAATATTGCGGGTGGGTTAGGATTTCCCATTTGAGTGTTTCCAGATAGGTTTTAATGGGTTTGGCAACATGAGGCTGGGCGTAGCCATGCTTTAGAATCACTTTGTTGTGCCTCTGCTCATATTGTGGCCGTTTTCCGCACGATACTCAGCTCAATCGCATCAATTGGAGTCCATACCGTTCCCCAGTAATGGTTTTGTTTTGTTTCAACAGTTCAAAGTAAATAATACTGACCTGGTCCCACTAAACACACAGCATAACCCTCGCAGCGTGAATATCGGCCGAGCCGACAACATAGAGCTATGACCACACAGTCCCAAAGACATTCTTCTCTTTAAGTTTCAGTAATAAATCCATTTTTCATCACTAGTCATGATGAGTCTTTCTTTTTTTGACGATGGAGCTGTTTTTCATAGGTGACATAACGTCGCTCAACGTCCCGTTACCGATACTTTCTCTGATGCAAACCCTCGCGGATGTTCTATCGAAGTAAATTCGACCAATGCCAAGACTTTACTTAATTCCTTATCTCCGATGCCGCTAAGAATGTATTTTATCAGAGAGCTATCATCCACTTCTCCTTTCTTTGCAATGGTCTTCATGGTGTACCCATACATCTCGTATGTCTCATTTCTACTCTTTTGTCTTCTCATCAGCTCTAGGTGCACGTCCGTCTGATCGACAGACGATGGGAACCCACACACCAACTTATCTCTGAAGTCCGTCCATGTTCTTCAACAATACTCAGAACTTAGCGGCCCCACCTAGTTTCCCGACTGCCTGAGTTAATAGCATAGCATTACTCCATGAGTATGCGTCCGCGATACCCTCAACTCTTTTAACCCACTGTGCGGCCGTCATCCCATTCTTTTCCGACGGATTGAAGGTAGGTAACAACCTCTCCGCCAGATCCCTACACGACATCGCTGACGCTTCACTTCCTTCCCTCCGAGAAATCATTGTTCTCTCACAATTAAAAGTTCTCGTTCCCTTTGAACTAATACCCATTCTCTCCTCAACAACTCTCTTTCTCGTGAATTTTCTCCACGACTTTCCACCACTTGTCTGTCTTCGTCAAAATGCATCTCAGCTACACCCCCTGAAATAAGCCCTAAATCTCTTCCAACACCATCGAAACCACTCTCCACCTTCACTTTGCGTAAATCACCACCTAAATGCCAGCCCTAATCCGTCCTCTCTCCTTGGTCTGCCATTGAGGAGCCAGTACTCACCGTGCGTATCGTCAAGATCACTCATTCTGCCCACTGCCGCTTCGATTGGTGACAAACTGTCAGACAGGTGCTCTTCGCAGGAACACAGTTCAACAGACCTCGTAGCACCCCAAACTAACCTTGTCTGTGATGGGTTCACTCGTGTCGTTGGAAACGTACTCACGGTCCCAAAAATGTCACTTTGGAACACCGATAACATTCATATCCTCGGAATCGCCATGAAAGGGTACCGTTGATGATTCCCTGATCCAAGTGCCCTTTTCTCTAGCGTTGGATGTGGTGCAGCTTCAGCATTCCTTCGTCTCGACCCCTGTTCTGATCCCACTTCTGATTTGTTAGGAAAAGACACACAGAAACACTAATTTCACCCTTTTATTATGCAGACTTCCCTCTACATCTGTCCGCCCGCACACTCTATCTCCCACTGCCATTGCCCTCTTCCCACCCCCGTCACCATCCTTCCCCTCAAGTCCGCAGTCACTTCTCTCTTTCCCCTCCATCACCACACGGGCCATGCAGCACATTACACGGCGACCAACATTTTCGCGTAACATATATGAAATACAAAAGATGAAAATTTCTTCACCATGCATTTAACGATTCAGGATGAAGCTGATGAAATTGTTGATGATGAAGACTAGGTGGATACTCAACATTAGGATTTTCAGTCACTATGCTTGTATTTAGAAATGAAAGTATGCTTCTATCTTTGGAGAAACTTTAGACTGAATTCATATTTTCCTCACGCAAAATTCCCCCAATTTCGTTGCTCTTTCATTCCATGCTGGCTTATATCTCACTCACAGATGCTTCAGTAGCGGTGAGGTGGATTTTGCACTTCCTCATGATAATTTAATACCACAGAGCACACACATGGCATACGTTGAGTTATCCTTATCTAAATAAAAATGTTTCCAAACCGAAGAATACATTCGTATCAATATATTATTAAATTAAATTTTAACAGTGCAATCAACAACACAATATACAATGATTACAACAACCTAAGTGTCATGAATGGTGCGAGTTAATGGAACTATTATAGTGCAAGATGACTGTTCAGCAAGAGGAAGGAGTGGGCAGCAGAGGCAACCAAAGGAGAGGTGGAGGGGAATTCGTAACCCTGTAATTTGAAAAATGGAGCAAAGTAGATACTTTCTAAGCATTTTCTTTGTAACGTCACTTTAAATCCACCATGACTTACATGGGTAGGTCATTTTTTATATAAAATATTGGAAAATCAGGTTTAAATGGACATTAATTTATAGGCTGAAAACGCACCACATTTTAAGTACAGAAAATTTGAGCCAAGCACTTTGATTGGCCGCAAGTTTGCCATATTGCCGTGCTACCATTGAGCTAATGCACTTGGATGCATCGTGATCTCTGGCAAGCAAAGCATTCAAGGTTTTGAGTTGTCCAGAGCATACAGCAACAGTGCAAACTCACGGCCAATCAGAGTGCTTGGTGCAAAATTTCAGAAGTTTAAAAATGGTGCATTTTCGACCAAAACATCATCAGTAATTTTGGTCTCTACTATCATTATCTATCCAGGGTTATTATTTCGAGACAAAATTTTTCTCCACCTTGCATATTCAACGAATTAATTACTGAGGGGCCACGGTGATTCTATAGCACTGTTATTTTTTTCAGCACTACTGGACAAGTAGAGCGAATTCTTTTTTTAAATTAAAAAAAGCTTGTTTTTTTTAGTATTGTCCAGGAAGTTATTGAACCAACAATACAACTGACTAATCAAAAAAATTTCAGGGCCCGTACTATACTGAAACCTTAATGCATACTAATTTCAATCAAGACATATGTTACAATTGTTCACCTTGCGCACTAGTTCCTCCAACACAGGAATGATTCCATCACCTTGAAAGGCACTCGTTTCCAGGAATAAAAAATCATGTTGCTTTGCTAGCTTAGGTCCTTCTTCTGGACTCACTGCGCGGTTTTCCTATGAAAATTAAGGAACAGAATATCAGTCTGATGATATCCTAGTTTAAAGAAGCAGTATACAAATGTGTAACCTCATCCCACCTCATTTAATTCCTATTAATGTATGTAGCTGGAATAATATAAATTTGCTGTGCTTTGCATGAAATCGACAAAATACAATTTTCTCAAATTTAAAATTGGTAGTATTCTTTACTTCATGCAAGGTTTTGCAAAATAGTAATGAACACAGGATTTATAGAAAAAGTCCATGAGCAAATTTTTTTTATGTTAACTATTTCATTTTATTTAACCTATCCATCTCTTTCTATTTGTGTATCTTTATAACTTAAAAAATAATTTAAAATCAATTACAAACAACCCTACATGATGCCTGATAATGTATCTCAATTATTCTGCTAAATTAAACACGATGTTAATTATGATTTTATGCTTTCCCAGCGAATAATGTGGGTAAACTTTTCTCGGGATTCCCACCGGGTTAATGTTTTTATAACGGCCAAACACGATGTTGTTATCTCTTTTAACTTATTTATTCAACTGCATTGGTAACTAGTCAACAACTTTTTCTTACCCTTGGCAGCCCTTTGCTTATTTATAAACTTCAACACTCAATGTCGTTGCTTTAAATTAACATTTCGTTAAAACAATTACTCGAACTCTTTCCCTTGTTAATTAATCAATAATACAACTCTTGGGATTCATTAATTTAGAAAAGACCCATTATAGAGCTCAATATCTTCAATCGAACCCTTGACAACTTGACGGCTTCGTCATGATGTCCGCTACTTGCTTCTCAGTTGGAACTTGCTGAATGCCCAGCTTGCCCTCTGCAACCTTTTCTCGAACGAAAAATTGCTTGATTGCTATATGCTTTGTTCTTTTATGGAATTCTGGATTCTTGGCCAGTTTAACTGCTGCTGAGTTATCCACTTGCAAAATCGGGAGTGATTTCAATGGTTGAATTTGTATGAAAAGTCTCGTCAGCCAAATAATTTCCAGTGCTGCTTCAGTTGCTGCCACAATCTCAGCTTCTGTTGTTGAAGTAGCAACCATCAGCTATCTTTGACTTAGCCACGAAATAGCTACTCCAGCATGAGATACAACTACTCCTATAGTCAATCTGCCTGTTTTGACACACCCTCCAAAGTCTGCATCTCTGTAACATTCTAAAATACCTTTTTTTGCTGTAGAACTGTAAGTAATACCCAAATCAAGCGTACCTGCCAAGTATCGAAAGGCCCTCTTCACTCTTGCGACATCTTCTGATGATGGATTTTCTAACGACCTTGAGATAAATCCAACGGTGTATGCCAAATCTGGTCTGGTTTCAGTCATGGGGTACATTAATGCACCTACTGCTTGTCGGTAAGGAAACTTGTTTCCCTCCGTCTCCTCTTCTTTCCCTGATTATGAAATAAATGGACTTTTCAAAATCGGCGTTGACATTGATTTGCAATCTGCAAAGTTGAATCTTTGCAAAACCTTGATTGCTTGAGCTTTCTGACTGATCTTGATGTGATTATCTTCTTTTTGGATCCCAAGCCCCAGGAAATAATCAGCTTCCTTCGTTGTAATCTTGAACTCCTCTTGTAGTTGTTTCAGAAAACTCTCTAAGTCTTGCTTGTGAGTTGCTGCAACTATAAATCCACCATCTACATAAAGAACAATCATGAGCTTCCTTCCATTCTTTTCTTTAATAAATAGACATGGATCTGCTTCACTCACTTGGAATCCCAGTTTCCTTAAGAAACCTCCAAAACGTTTGTTCCAGCACCTTGGGGATTGTTTCAAAACCATAAAGGCTCCTCTTCAAACGATAAACTCAAACAAGTTCAAACCAAAAGACACCTAGAGCTGATGATGATGGTAGTGGGCTCGACCAGTCAACCGAAGCTGGAGTCAAACTCCAGGGGCAAAAGGGCCAGCAGATTCCACATTAGCGGATTAGCACTCAGGAAACTCAGGTCCGCACACTCTTTGGGCCATTGGAATGTTTTCTTTCGTGCTCTGTGGTGAGGTATTTCCTCTCTTTATATTCATATTTGGACCTACAATTTATCAGGGTTCCCACTCAACCGTGATTAAGCCGTGAATTTCGTCTACCGTGAAAAAACCTGGAAATAGCCGTGAAATTCGACATGAAACCTTAAAAACCTCTCAATCTTGATTTTAGATCTACGATTGACGGATCAAAAGAAAAATAGGTCAGTCACTCGCAGATACTGTACACGAATTTATCTGCACATGTATATTCAAAGCGCAAATATTGGTCCGTGTGTCATGACGACACAGACCTTAAGGCTGTGATTGGACAACCTTTAACTAAAGTGATCATTAACCCTGGCGAGAAACCAGACACCTCTTCACTTCCCCATCACCCTACATTTTCTCACTCACAACCTTTAGCCGGCCCTAAATTTTACTAACGATAGGCGACGTCATAAGAGCACTGTCATTGCTGCATTTTGCATTCCCGGCGTTAATCGCTTTTGCTATATTTTTAGTTAACGTGCGGCCAGTGATTTTTATGAGATCAATATTTCTTCCTAAAATGGCTTATCAAACAAACCGTGAGTTTGACGCAATTTAGACCGTGAAAACCTGAAAAAAACCGTGAATTTTATAATTTAGTTTGAGTGGGAACCCTGATTTATGTCTAGTGAAGACGTGACTCCGTAGCTGAATAGGTTTGTTTGGTGTGCAATCATTGGCGTAGAATTTTGGAAATTCAAAGTACAGTACACTCCCGATTATCCGGGCTAGTGATGGGGAGAGACGGCACGGATAATCGGAAAACACAGATAACTCCAACTTTCACTTAAATGTCTTGCAATGTTCATATTTTACCTAAATGAAACAATATATTATTATCTATGCAGTTATTCTGTTATTTTAGAGTGCTTCCCAGACTCAATGAGAGATTTCTTCGCCATTTCACGATCTTTTTAGCAGCAATAACATCCTTGTACTCATTATTAATGTAAGTGCATGTAAGGCCTGGTTTTGAAAACCACACATCGGTGGCTGTGGGATCACGGATACAGAAAAGTGGTTTGCACGAATGCTTCAAAACCACTGCTTGACGTCGGAAAATACACTGTCAGGCACCACACCACATAGTCGCGACTCGCACAAGTTGCCCAGGTTGCAACTGCTGCGGGACGTGCATCCGTGATCACGGAGTGCGGTCGTGCACTGCGAGGCTTGGAAGACAGGAACACGGTGCTCACGTGAATGGAGCTAGTGTGCGTTCTCTTCTGTTTTACGAAGGGGATTCTAATGGAAATAATAAACCTGGTGTATCCTAGCATCAATGTAGTAATTCTGGTGGTTTTCTGTCCTATGTTATTCCTTTATAAAGATCGCGGAAAAAATTGAGCGAGAGTGAAAATCATGCACAGATAATCCGCAACTCGGATGAACTGCTGCCAGATTATCGGGAGTCTGCTGTAATTAAATTATTTAAATGCTTTTAATAGAATCATTCTTACAGTCAGACTATGCAGATGGATCAACAAAAAGTTAATTCTGAACTTCTTTAAATAACTACAGTTATTAAAAATTATGACTCTATCTATGTTTGCACATCTATTTCTAAATTGATTCATTCACTGAGAGGAAATCAGCTGGGAAGGTGGAATTGGTTGTATCTTGTTGCAATTATTAACTAATTTCTTCCTTCTTAGTTAATCACACCGATAGCAGAGCGTATTAAAGGAACTTGAACGTCTTTCTTTTCACTTACTTTACTTACAATGCACAAAACAAGGCATAGTTACACGTAGCAACAAACAAAGACAACAACAGTAATGGTAAACTAAACAGACCACTGGCTAATATGCACCGTATAAATGAAACATAACAATAAATATCACTCACTCCAACATATCTTTGTGTCTTTTCAGCTAATTACTGGCAAATCTTCGATGATTAAATAAAGGAGATATTTTAAATTATAAATTAAAAAGCTAAATAACCTTGTCAAAACTCTTTATGGAGGCATAGATACTCGAAGTGTAAGTAGTGACAGCATATGTTCAAATCAAGGGTTATTGAGACTAGATGAATTACATACATTTATGTAGTATTATTTTATTTACCATTTATTTTTTAGCACTTACAAAATAGTATGTCCCATTCAAAACCCTGAAATGTTCTTATCTTTCAGATAATACCCTGTATCACTGAAACACACTAAATCAGGCAATGATGCTTTTGACGTATTTTCAGGCAATGCAGGTCAGCTCATTGAATTGGTAATATCTTGTTCACTCATAATTTTCAAAAGAATGCAAATGATTATGAGTACCATATTTTCAGGTTTTGAAGTTAATCATAATTATTTTCACAAAATTTTAATTTAAATCAACGACATTGAGTGTTGAAGTTTATAAATAAGCAAAGGGTTGTCAAGGGTAAGAAAAAGTTGTTGACTAGTTACCAGTGCAGTTGAATAAATAAGTTAAAAGAGACAACAACATCGCGTTTAATTAAGAAGAATAATTGAGTTACAATAGGTTATGGGCTCGCAGGCACTTCGTCAAAAGTGAAAGATATGGATTTAGCAAAGCATATCAAGCCTCTGGCGGGTGAGAGAGACTGGCCACTATGGAAAAGGAAAGTTTGTGATTTGCTAGATTACCATGAAGGTGCTCTCGGCGTTATTGAAAAAAGGTTAGAGAAACCAGGTGTGCTGGCTGAAGATGCAATGGATAAACAAATCAAGGAACACAAGATGAAGTCTGATTTGTACCGTAAGGCAAACAGCTATGCAAAGTCAATGATTGCAAGCTCAGTGACAGATGAGGTCTATCAAAAAATTATGGACAAGGAAACTGTGTATGAGACTTGGGTGGCATTGAAACAACTCTTCAAAGCATCAAGTAAGGACCAATTATTTCAAATTTGCACTGATTTCTTTGCTTTTGTTTGGACATCAGGAGAGGATGTATCAACGCACATTGCAAAGTTAAAGAGCCTGTGGAATGAGATAAATAATGGTTTAAAGACGAAGGGTGAGAATGTCATGCCAGAGGTGATTTTAACATTTTCCCAACTAAAGACGTATATACATATACGTGTGGAGGTTTCTTGACCCGGGAGACGAAAGCCGTATATTTCCGTCTGAGATTTTCCTGACCAAGAGAACGAAAGCCGTAATTAAACATTTTCTAGCTCTCCCCCATTTATGACGGTCGCGGGTGTACGACGTCTTTGTTTCGGGACCCAACACTGCGGGGTTTAGGCCTTACCCTCAGAATCCGGGAGCAGGTACCCTGACCTCTCGTCTTTTATTATCCCTCTTAGCGGTAAGGGACCGCGGTCCGCGGTCATGCAATTGTTAATCCAGTCAGTTTTCAAAATAAATTTTTGTTCTTTTCTCAAGAAATATAAACTACGAATTGAATTCTTTGTCTTATGAGCTGCATTTACAATTTTTCAACGAAATTCTACGATAAATATTAACTTATATCTCGAGTTCCTCATAAACATGAACATGGAAATTGTTGCTGCATTAAATGCGTTAATATTGACCTCAAAACTTCCTTTAAAATTTGACAATGCTCAGAAAAAATGAGGAATTCAATTCAAAGTCTGCAATTTACGTGCAAGCAACAATTACCCATGGGCTAAATACATATAAGCAATGCATAAGTTGAGCGCGAACCAATGCCACAGGTATGGTCGTAAACCCGGACAGGAGGGAGCACAACTACTCTCGGAGTCGGAGATAATGCGGAGTCCCAGCAGGGAGGAGTAGAAAAACATTCCGCGAGGTCCTTCTTAACCAATGTCCTCCAAAAATGCTCCGTATCACGAGAAAGAAGAGTCTCTTGGGGCTCAGTACAGCAGTCATGCTAAGGCGAAAACTCCGCTGTCTAGAAAGGGTTAATGAGTAAAATTTTGCACATTTTGCCAAGCACATTTGAGACATTGGATGTTGTTGACAAAAGACGATGTCAAATCTATTGAGGAACTCACAAGCCAGTTGTGCATGTTCAAGAGGAATTGCAAGAAAAAACCCTACGAAGAATATTCCCAGGAGGCACTTGCGGTCAAGAAGGACAAGCAGAAGAGGGAAAGTAATTTCGGTCCGGGACACAAAAATTCAAGACAAGAGGACTGCTGCAATTATTGCTTCAAAAAGGGCCATTGGGATAAGAATTGTAAGAAGTGGATTGCTGATGGACGACCAAAGAAGAGCGCTCCTCAGAGCAACGCCATGGACACCAATGTAGCCCTGGGTGTTATTAGTGAAGATATGTTTAAAGTTGAGACAGTTACATCAGGATGGTGGATTGACAATGGAGCGACAAAGCATCTGACACATTGTCCTGATCTGTTTGTCGAGTTCCAGGAATTTCAAAGTCCCTGCGTCATTAAGGCCGATGGAAATGAAGTTGTCAAAGCCATCGGGAAAGGCACCATTGAAATTTTATCTTTCACTGAAGAAAAGACCTTGAGGATGACTCTAAGAAACACTTGGTACATTCCAAATATTTCTAGAAACCTGTTTTCTGTTTTAGCTGCCCAAGATAGGAATGAAAATAGCAAATTTCATTCCATGACAACTAAGTGCTGGTCTGAAGTTAATGGAAAAGTAGTGCTGTGCAGAAGTCGCGAGAAAGGCAGAACTCTGTACAAGGCAGCCATTGAACCAGTTTTTCCTGAGAAAAAAAACGGGGCAGTCGTGGGACTGGCCGACAGAAGTGAAAACTGAAATAATTATTATCCATTTATTTTTTATATAGATTTAATATTATTAAAGAACTAATTTTTCCAGTAATACTCATTTTTCAACAAAAATTGAAATTATTTTTTTCAGCAAACTGTTTATTATTAAATATGTATTAAAAATACGATGTGTATGAATAGAAAGTAACATCATTTATATATTAAAATATACAGTGGAACCTCGTTAAAGCGAGTACGGGCTATAGCGACACCCCCGATATAACGAGAGATAGCCAATGCACCGTCAATTGACCCTATAATAAGCGTGTTAAAAAATTCGTTTTTACGAGACCCTTTCGGTGTTGGCTCTCGCCATAGCGAGGGTTTCACCGCCGGAAGACTTTCATGAAGACTCCTATACATCTGTAATTGCTAGCGATCTGTTAGAAATGAAGTTAATGGAGTGCTCAGTCTCAAATTTATGTGGTAAACTGTCGTTCGATAAATATAATGATGACGAAACATTGCTTTGCATGATTTTTACTCAGTGCGGCGCTTATAAATTGTTTGAATAGTTAGTCGTTATTTGAGTAAAGAAATTTAGTGATGCAAAAAACATCGCCTTTCGTCTGGATTTATGCTTACGTTTATCGGATAGATGTTTGTCTGTCGCCGCACCACTCCTGTTCCTGTATATCTGTTCACAACAGGAATATTGGCTATTATTTGCTCCACCTCCGGTAAAGCGACAATTCGCTATAGCGAGTGTTTATTAGTGCACCGTGGGGTGTCGTTATATCGAGGTTTCACTGTAATATGCTTTTATTTCTTTTATTTAATATGCTTTAAACCTATAATTGTTCACTATGCACATAAAAGAAACTGCCTTGAATTGTACTGACCTGTATTTTTATAGCGTGTACACTCTTCTGCACATTCATGCTTGAGCTCTTTATATTTAATGAACTTATACAATATACACTATAGATTTTTATTTTCAATTTTAATATTTTTAAAACAAAAAGACTTTAATAGTCTATGTATTAACAATATATTAACAAAGTTTAATTACTATACCTAGTCAGCCTGCGTAGTTGAAATATCCATTGTAAAATTTTTTAAATTGTATGAGATTGAGAAAAAAATCCTCCCCGGCGGAGAATCGAACCCCGGTCTCCCGCGTGACAGGCAGGGATACTGACCAATATACTACCGAGGATGTGATACTAAGAGACGAATTTTTAAGCTAGAAATGTATATCTCGCTGTAGCGATCGCAGTGTCGGGTCGGTGACACACGAATTCTATGCTTTTTCCCCATCCCGCAAAAGTGCTTAACGCCGCTAAAGAAGTTTTCACTTCAAAAAGAATGGGTCAAAGTTGTTGAAGCAGAAAATTCGACACTGCAGCTGTATCACAAGAGATGGGGACACCAAGACAGGTGGCATGTTTAACAGATGCTTGAGAAGGAATTGGGAATCAAGGTGTCTTCAAAAATGGATCTGTGTGAGCCATGCATTTTTGGTAAAGCTCATCGCTTGACATTTGGCACAAGAAAGAAGACTTCAAGGCGTGGAGAGCTGATGTCAGGTGATGTATGCGGTCCATTTGATGACTCATTTAAAAAAAGATGATTTTGTAGTTGTGTTGAAGGATAGTTACACAAAATATCGTTATGGATGTGTCATTAAGGAAAAGTCAGATGTGAAGGACGTTCTCAAGGCGACGATTGCACAAGCAAATAACCAAGGACACATCATTAAAGAGTTCTTGTTCGATAATGGAAAGGAGTTCGACAACGAGGAGGTCAAAATAATTCTTCAAACAGAAGGAATCACACTTAGGCTGACAGTACCATACACGCCAGAGCAAAATGGTGGCACCGAGCATGAGAATCAGACAATTGTGGAGATGGCTAGGAACTTTAAGTACTCTAATCCAGAGGTTCAGTTTCCAAAAGTTATTTGGGCTGAATTAGTAAGTACTGCAGTTATGTAAGTCTTAAACAGGACTGGCAAATCATCAGTGGAAGGTTGCAGTTCATATGAGTTATGGTTTGGAGAAAAACCAAGGATAAAACACCTGCGAATCATCGGATCGACGTGTTTTGTCCATATTCCTGTTCAGAAGAGGAAGAAGATGGACATGAAAGCGGTAAAAGGATATCTTGTTGGATACGACGGAGAGGAGAGGAAAGGCACAGAGTCTACGTTAAAGAGAGGCACAGCGTAGTTACGTCAAGAGACGTCAAATTTCAAGAGAAGTTTACCGAATGCACAGAGAGAGAGTAAAGATACCTCTTCAAGACGTAAATTTGAAGGAACCACAAGACAATTCTGAAGAAGAGCAAGACGGTGAAGAATAGCAAGCTCAAGAAGAAGTTTGCAATGAATAGCCGTAACAACGGGTTCAACAGCAAGACGGTGTAGAAGATCAAGAGGATCAAGACAAGGAAGACGAAGGAGAATCACAAGACTCAAGAAATGAGCCTCCAAGTGAAGAAGCTGAGCGACCAGGAATGCTAGGAAGACTGAGGGATCGTTTCTCATTGAGAAAACCACTTTCTTACGCAGAGTGCATCATGATTGCTGAGGAGTTGTGCTATTTCGTGGCTAAGTCAAAGATAGCTGATGGTTGCTACTTCAACAACAGAAGCTGAGATTGTGGCAGCAACTGAAGCAGCACTGGAAATTATTTGGCTGACGAGACTTTTCATACAAATTCAACCTTTTAAATCACTCCCGATTTTGCAAGTGGATAACTCAGCAGCAGTTAATGGTGAGAATGGTGAAATACATGTAAGTTGTGCATTCCAAGTGAGAGAAAATGATAATATTGCAGCAAACCTCATACTTAATAACAAATATCTCCTTTTATCATCAAGGGAATCAATGGCTGACGATAAAATGAATACAAATAAGAGAAAGTGATAACATTGCGGCAAACTTCATATTTAAATAAAAATATGTTATTTCTATGTCGAGAGATGATTGAATGAAATAACAGTTGCCTATTCAGAGTGAGATAAAGTGATAACATTGCGGAAAAACTCATATTTAATCAAAAATAATTTTTTTATGTCAAGGGAGTAAATAAATGATGACAGAGTGAAATCCTACTCCAAGCGAGTGAAAGTGATAACATAAATGAGAGAAAGTCATAATATCGTGGCTATCCTCATGTTTATTAACCAATATCTTATTTTTATGTCAACCTTGACATACCGGTAATCAATAGATGATGACACAGTGAATTATAGTGGCCTAGGGGAGAAAGAGATAACATTGCGGCAAATCTCATTACTCGGTGATGAGGTGAAAACAAAATGAACAATGTGCACTGAGGAATTCATGAAAACCACTAGTCGGTGGCCGCACCAACACCTTTTTGAATCGGTGACGCACCGATCGGCTTGGAGATACAGAATATGGCCCCTGGCCACATCAGTGAAGTGGGACTCGTGGATGTCTACATATTATTGAAAACGACTGTCCATCACTGGAAGGAAATGACTACACCATGCACAATAATGACGCAGCTAAAATAATACATACACCAAGCAAAAGCCAAGATGTGCAACTTAATAGAAGACACCAAAACATACTGCGAACACAACATAATGCCAACGTACTTACTGCCAATACAATGTAATTACAATGTATTCTACATAAAACAGTAGCATGTAACCAACCATACAGGACACAACAGAACAAAGAGAGAATTGCCTACCTCATTGACATACCAGTTCCCTCTGATCATAATCAGCATCACAAATTCAATGAAAATGACATGCCTCATTACAGTGCTGGCAATAATTTCAAAGCAAAATAATATGTGTAGATAATACCTTTAATTATGTAGGTTACTGGTATCACATCATGCTGTTTCGAGGAATACCTTATCCTCCGTCACCTCAATGTAATAATCCACCCAACTATCCAAAAGTTGCACACCTATTATTAAAGCAAAATATTGTCTTAAAATTTGGTAATCTAAACCATAGCAGTAACAAAACTGAATATGACTTGGCTCCTTCCCATCATGCCACAATGCCTTTATTCTGAGATAAACATAATTTTAACAGTTTCATTTGTGCAGCATGACTTTTCCCAATTTTCTTTTTGTTTTCCCTGACATTGTTTCACAACTCTCCACATTTGACCTTTCAGATTGGAGGTCTTTGGTAGTCTTTTGGTATGATGATGCAAATTACATTTGGGAAAAGGAGACCATGAAATATATAAATGTTTCATTTGACCAAAACTCGGAAGGAACAATATGGTGTAGGTTTAAAACATGGTTAATGACACTTTTTTAGGCACTGAGGCACAACTATATCTATGAACACATCCAGACAGTTTAACTACGATACTTTGTGTTTACCAACTTGTTACTCACTAGATCAATTTTATTTCCAACTATGATTATATCAGGAGTTGATACATCCCTTGCTTCCTTCACCCACATGCCGATATTTTCAAATGATTTCCTCTGAGTTATATCATATACCACAATAACTCCTCGAGCATCGCGGAAGTATTGAGGGCACAGGGACCGAAATCTCTCTTGACCAGATGTATCCTAGGATGACACATACATATTTTTTCACTTTAGTATCACATGGATAGTTTTATTAAATTTAATTATTATTTCACATACGTGGTTTACTGCATGCTTTGTAGAATAAGTGAAATTCTACCCCAAATTAAAAAAAACAGCAGTAATTTAAGTGCAGTACATCAGAGTAAAGAGTTGAGAAAAAGGAACAGAAGGAACAGTAATTTCACCTAAGACACATCCCCTAATTTCAAAATTTATTCCTCTACAATAACCATAGGAAAACAATTCAGTGGAACTGTGAACTGAGCCATTGTTGACAATCACATACATGCCAGTGAGTGTGTGGTCACTTGGGTTATTATAAATGGATAAAATTTGACCGTTGCCTTTCGTCTAAACTAGGGTTTCTAAAATGAAATAATTTGTATATTATGAATACACTAATGGTGGGTAACAAATCGCAATCAATGCCTATCGTTTTCTTTGATGAAGGAAACTACCCTATTACAAAGACTGCAAACTATGTAAAAACAATTAACTATATTGCTTGCTGTATAGACTGCTTAGTACTATACAAGACTGCAGAGCTAACTCACTCCTACGCTCTCGAGAGATGAGAAACTGGTAGTTCCGAATGCCCATGGGCAAATGAACATATGCAAATTTTTGCAAAAATCCAGGTTGGCATGTTCCACCAAGAACAAGTGCTATGTGTGCTTAAGTCAATTATTCACCTAACCTGAATTGAAAACGACCCATACTCAGAATGGAATTATAGATGAGGGTAGGGGGGAGGCACAAATAATTACAAGATTCACTCTGTACCTCTCATCATCCGCCTAAATATTTCACGAGCGTTCACGCGGCAGGTTGAAAATGTACCGCCAAGCGCGACGTCTGCGCTGGAATGGGGTTTATAAATCTATATCTTCGGTATTGGCATCTGTTTCCTATATAATATCTAGCACCATACACCTCGGTAAAATTTCTACGGGAATTATTGACAGTGTAGTGGACAGCGCCTTATCCCACAGCGTCGAAGCCCCGACGTTTGATCTCGTCCACTATTTTCTCCGGTGGTATACCATGTACCGGTGTATTATAATCAGGGCTGGGCAAAATACAGGCCGAGGAGTATTTGAAATACTAAATACTGCACAAAATGTATTTGAAATGCAAAATACAAAATACCTTGGACTTCGGTATTTGAAATACAAAATACAAAATAGTATTTTAAATACTTTTAAAAATACAAAATACACTTGTAAGGAAACTAAGACATCTTTAAAAAAGTTCTAACACATAAATAAACATAAAAATTCTAACATACACATATGCATTTGAGATTTTTCAATATAAAAATTATCAAATGTTGCTGTCTATGAATGAATTATTCCCCTTGAGTTTTTGATTAACCTTGGTTGAAAATCATATACTTTCCTTGGATTGATTTTTTCTGGCAAGGTAGGAGTTTCCGCAATGTCCTAAATAATTTCATTAATTTTGAGAAAATTCTTCATTTTGATACTGGATTATACATTGCGTAGCCCCTAGGCCACGAATAGCTTACCCTAGAGCCTGATGAAATAAAATGTTTTTAATGAAAATTGCTGGTGAAACATATGATCATTAATACATTGCTATTATTACGCTCCAAGTCGTCAAAATGCAAGCAAAATTTTACGTATAGTTCAGCATTAGCCACTAAAACGTACCCATACCAGGCATTAAACAACTTTTGCAAATCATTAGCGATGAGCTAAGTCTCAATGCCACCTCAGTAAATGTTTTAATGCATAGTGTTACAAAGCTACTTCAAAAGTATTTCACAAATGTATTTTGTATTTTAGAATAGTAAAATACCAAAAATTTGTATTTGAAATACAAAATACAAGATACATTCAGGCCATGTATTTGAAATACCAAGCACAAAATACAAATGTATTTCAAATACGTATTTTAAAATACTTGTATTTGAAATACTGCCCAGCCCTGATTATAATTAATTCTAATAATGGATCAAGGTACCATTTATGACATCTCATTTCAAGTATAGCAACAATAATAGTATATAATAATCCCTTAGAATGGAGTAATTATGGCTAGCAAAGTCCATACCCAGAAATGCACATTAATTGTTTTTCCGTCGATGCACACATCCATAGGATGAAAATCAGCTCCGATTGTTTGAACAGGTTTACGAGGAGTATATTCTTTTAGCGTGGCCAATAAGCTTGATGCAACAAAGAAAAAATGCAGTTGATTATACTGTAGGAGATATATACTCTCTTAATACAAGAGAATGTATCCATCCCATGTATTCCGGGTACTTATATATATTGAGCGACATACCTGGATTTTCCGACACCAGAATCTCCAGCTAGAACAATTTTATAAGCCATTTTATTATGTAACTTATACCGGACTCATCACAGACATTTCTTTAGAAAATGCCACCCTGTTTACCATGGATATTCTTGAAAGATATGGGAGATATGGGAGATATGGGCGATATGGGCACATATGGGTATCTACGTGTTAAAAATGACGTATATGGGTGCCTTCACAGTTCGGCGGTTCGGCGTTGCGTTGACGCTGCGGCTCTCGAAACTCGAAACCATGGTACTAATATATCTATACTAATATATCTATATCATGGAACTAATATATACTAGATATATTAGTATCATGCTCGAAACTATCAGAGGCCAGACTCCTCTGCCTCTATATCCTCATTGAGAGAGCAATCTAGACAAATCTAGAGGTCTCTGTCAGGGGCCTTATCGGCCTTAGGAATATTCCCGGAATAAATCGGAAATGTCGCCTCGACGGCTTATCATTATCTCATTATGATAAGCCATCGAGTAGATGGTGCTGGGGCTATTCCACTCATGCGTCGACTTACAGAGACTGTTTACTTTCCATTCATTCGACTCACGCGTCGACTTGTGACGACTCGCGGTCAAGGTCGCCTTTTACCAAGGCCTTTTACCACCTTTTACCGACCTTGCTCGCGGTAACTGTTAGCAGAGTCCTCTAGATTGCTCTCTCAACACTACTCTCAACTTCGTAGTTAATATATGGCAATGTAGAGGACTCTGACTGTTAGTAACTCTCCAACTCATGCACGTTGTCGTTTGTTGATTTGTGTCATAACAGTCGACACAGTTGATCAGTTGTAGGATCCCGGGCGCAGGTAGTTTAGGCGGCTGATTCACTACCTGCGTGTTACCAAATATGCGCACTCGCGTCGTGTTGTGTGTTCACAGTCTGCACCCACCACCCATTTGAACTGTACAGTCACTTTCAAAAGTAGGTCCCCACGGCCAGCGCGAGCAACTACGTTTTTCTCGGAGGTCGAACTTGGGGTATTGGCTATGCCTTCTGTGTCTTGAACGGGCCAGTTTGACTTACTCTCACCGTCCGCGCAAGTCTTCCCGAGGCATTCTTCACTATTCCTAAATTCTTCGCGACTTCCCCGACTCCCAGTGCCACAACACAAGGCGAAGCATATGTTCTCAGTCATGGGATTCCCACCCTGATAGTATTCTGAGGTGGATATTCCGAGTAGTCTGGCTTGCACTAAAAAATAACGAGACGTATCTGCGTCGCAACGCACATATGAGGAAGAAACGAAAATTGGAATTTACGTCTGAAAGAGTATTCAAAAAGTTTCCTACAAAATAACTTTCTAGATTATACCTTAAACACATTATTACCAACACCATTAATATATATTGCTCTGTGTTTAAGTATTTCAACCACACTGTTTGGCGCATTCATTATTCCTAACCATTTTCTTGTACATATATTTACCATGTTTATGATACATATGTTTACCATGGTTTATACTACATTTTTCTACGTGTCTCATCACGCGTGAAATCAAAAATATTAATGTGCGCTAAATTGTAATGTTTAATTCTGTATCATATTTATTCCAGTCGTTACTAACATATCCCATATGAACAAATATTTAAATACTTAATGCTTTATACATTCGAGGTATCAGGAAGTAATTAACCGACATCTTTATGTTCATCGAAAGTTCGAATTTCCTAATAGTTACAATAAATATATTTTCTATAATGAAAATACCAACGGAAGCATTAATTACATGACTTGTGTGCCTATTTCTTACCATTTGAAGGCACATTAATACTATATGTTTTATCTTTGCCCCTTCATTGAGAGGTTAACCTGTCTTCCCCCTTTTTCGTTTCTTTTTTTTCTGCTAAAACCAGTCGTAATTGGCGCCTTCTGATATCATGCAGGGCAATATCCTATACATTATTATCTATAAGTGGTTTTACATCATGAATAGAGCTTACACTCATGTAATGAATACCTTGAGTCAGTCTTACGTGCGAACAAATACTGATCATATTCCTACTGACACTAAACTACGCACGCATAATATTCATCCGATAAAAATATTCCGTGTTGGGTACCTAATGACTATTTCTGCATTATTAATGCAAATTAAACTTATGAGCTGCCAAATATACTGCTTGGGATGTAGCGTTTGACGGTGTGAAAACTTAGGCGACAACAAAAGAGGGACAAGAAAAGAATGAAGGCATCCGAGATGTAAGTATAAAATAAAGGAAAAGGTGAGAAGGATGGAGAGGAAAAAAAGAAGTGGTGCTATCCATGGTCGAGAGATTTTTGATAAGGGGGGAGGGGAAGGATAAAAGTAAGGATATGGTTAGAATGAAAGGGCCTAAAGCGAATGGGCGTCACTTTTAATGAAAGGGGTAAGTTCAAGTTGGGACGGGCGCAGGCACGGTGATTCGTAAAATCTTCAATTCAGAAGGGCAGGTAAATGATGTTTTTCTATGACCACCATAACTGGTTGACTCACCATCATAACTCCACGCACATGTTGCTTGTACTGTTTTTCTTAAAAAAAATGTACAATTAATGTAAGAGTATTTCCCATAAACAAAAGGACAACACTTCCTACGACGCATCATGGTCTAACAGCCTGCCATTTCACTTGATGCCAATAAACATCTCGCTGCTTCTTTTAGTGAAAATTTATGTTTATCTTAAAAGCAATTCAATAAAATTTAAAGACAATCCAATTGCTTATTCGAAAAAATAATGCAAAATTATCTTCTCCCATAAAAAATTACCGTACCGGTAGTTTTGACCGGTAAAAATTTAAGAACTTCTTCTGATTTTCTATTCACAGTATGGGAATAAGTTGCGTTATTCAAAATGTAGGCACTACTTGTAGTCCGAATAAACTACTACTTGGGGAGTGACTGCTATTTAACTTGTATACATTGAAAAAATGTCTGAAAATCTTTAACCGCCGGCATGGATGAACGCGATGACGGATGGTAACCGTGACGCAAATGACAATATTTACATATGCGTATATATTTACGTATTTCTCACCAGGCGATGTGAAGAAAAAATATTGGAGTAACATGCTCGAAATGCTCCGAAAATTTATTTGCACAATATGTTTTGTATTAAGTTTACCAAACTACACAGATGTCTCCTCTCTTCCTCGTGCGCCGGAAAAACCCATATATTCTTCTCCGCTTTCTTCGGTGGTGGAATTGTTTGGCTGTGTGGGTGTGGGGGGGGGAGGTTCACGCGGATTTCCTACCTCTGAAATCGTGTGTGGGGAACTTGACGACGGTTAAAGTAGTCAAGTTGCACCATTTGTACTACCTGATCAAGTCGAATCGATCCCCAGTGGACAAGGAACGTGTAAGCAATACGCGAAGGTCGACTTGGAGAATAACGGAGACGGCTGCGCCAGGTATGGGGACCGACTTTTGAAAGTGACCGTACATACCACCCCTGCTTACCTCGTCCCGCCCGAGCCCCCACAAGCGATCGCGTGGACCGAATTTGCGACCGGCGCGATGCCACGGGGTCGCACACTTGTAGAGCCGTGAATTGGCCAAGGAGATAGCTGTATCCAGTGGCGCCGACTCCATGGGGCATGAGGGGGCCCGAGCCCCTTCAAAAATTCGTTATAGGTGTGAAGAAAAAATGTCTCAGGCTTGCTGATTTTCCCCGTAGTGTCCAGGGGCCTAAGTCTGTAACTTCGTTTTCTCCCGAGTTGGGAGAAAAGAGACTCGTGAAGCTCCAGTTTCATCCAACTGAAGTCTGTAACGGTAACGGAGAAAACTTTCTCCCAGTAACGGAGACTCTGACTCTCCTGGAGAGTATCTTTCTCCCGACTGAAGTCCGTAACGCGATTTGGAGACTCTGACGCGCCCTGGACGGGAGCTTGGGAGTCACCCGCCCGGGACCCGGCGATTCATTTTCTCCATAGGAGAAACGAGGAAAATACCAATGGCGGACCGTTGTGGGCGATCGTACTGCAGTTCTAATTGTATTCTAATATGGTTTTTTACGTATTTGTGACAAAATAGAACACGAAAATGCATTCTTCAAGTTAGGCAGGCAACTTATGTAGTGTAATTTGTGACAAGAATAGAAATTTTTGTATGGCTGCATTTGCAAGGAAACTACGTGCAGTGAACTTTCATTGTGCCTCTAGTATAAGTGAACAAAATTTGTGTCCTTAGTGTACCCCTTAGTGAATTGATTGCACATAGACGATGAAGTAAAGAGTGAAGTGTGTTGTGAATGTAACATCTTCGACGAAATTATTTCGCACGTATATAATTTAGGCTACGAATCAACTGTATACATTACGATGAAAGGTATCTAACTATGTATTGCGAAGGGGATATGTTTCATATTTGAACTAGTCTTACTTTAGGGATACATCGAACGCCTGTAATTTTCATTCGTTTGTTCGCTTCTAAGTTCAATTGATTTTATTACGTATTGCATCTATTTCCAATTCCCGTTGTGAGATGTGAGGTTTTGGCAATGTTTACATTTCACGCATTTCGTTGTGTTGTTGTTTGTTTTTGTTTTGTCATGTTACGGTGAGAGTGATAGTGAAATTCGAAGTTTGTTGGTGTTACAATAACTGGTTTAGCAATTTGTTTCAACCTATTCATTTAATTGTCTTCGCAATGTTAATGTGAAATAACGTAATCTGATTCTAAGTCGTTAGTGATGAGTAGGAAGTGAGGTGTAAAGAATCCTTTCGAACTTCAAGGAGTGCAAATTCTTTTAGTGTGTGCAAAGTGATTGGAAAACCGATTATCATGTTTTATTAGTGTTACATAATGGTGTTTTATATTTATTGTGAGCCAAGATATTTATTGAAACAGTTGATTCCGAATATAATGATTATAAGTATTAAAAAGATAGAAATGTGTGCGTTGTAGTGCTGTATGTGATATGATGAGCAATAAATATGTACAAGTAAGGGTAATTTTGCTTTGTTTTCTCTATATATACCTCTAGTAAACCATTTTCCCCATGTTTTCGCTATTCTACGCTGTCAGTCTTTGAAATTTTTAAAAGTAGCGAGGCAGGTTGTTGTGTTTCCTAAACTATAACATTTTGGGAGATTGTAACATATGTTACTAATTGCTGGCACGTAGGTATTTGCAAGAATAAATATGTACCATTCACACATTTATCTTAACGTTATTTTCTTTACGATTCTTTTCTGCATAGTAAAGTTTTTCAATTTTCTTTTTCCACTCCCACATTGTGTATTTCAGCTTTTCGAGGATAAATGCATGTAATACTGACGTTGATAGTTATGTTTTTCCATACTCATCATGCATTCACCAATGAAAGTAAGCATCCGAAGTGCCAAAAAATATGCCATATATATCATCAATGAATACAGCGGCCGTTTGTATACAAGATTACCTACATCTAAAACATAAAAATGCTTTGGTGTTACGCATTAGTCTCTCCTTTTTCAATGGTATAACATACTCTTTTGTGTGTACTAATGAACAAATATATCTGCGATTGATTTAAATCGATTTATCCACTATCAATTATAATTTCGATGCATCAATTTCTTTTATTTGAAAGTTTAACTTTAATGATGAACGAGTAGCCCTTATTACAGGTGAGAATCGTTTGATTTCCCTCTCGTTTTTTTATTTGAAACAAAGCTTTTCTATTGGTTCTTCACGGTATCGCCGGCTTCGGATTCAATATTTTTCATACCTACCTGCCGTTCCTGTCCGATACCGAGAATTAGAGTTTTCTCCGGTAGCGGCCAGGAACTGATGTTCTCTCCGCCAAGTTACGGACTACAGTCGGGAGAAAACTACGGGAGAGTACAGAGTCTCCGGAGAAAGGAGAATTCAAGTTACGGACTTAGGCCCCAGATATCGAGATTAGAGTTATCAGGGTTCTAATGTGGATCTTATGACTCTTCTAAAATGTTAAAAAAAACTTAAAACTCACTACTTATAAAATTTCCCGGGGCAAGATCCCCGGATTGGGCACCCCCAATATTTTTTGCAAGCCTGCGTCCCTGGCTGTAGCGTTCGGAGCTTCATAACACATTCAGAAGTAGACAGGATTTTTATCCTTCTTGTCATATAGGTTTAGTTATCTTTTATAATTCATTCAGTTTTGGGTGTGCACTTGTTAACATGCGCACGCGCACGCGCCGCCACTGCCCTCATTCATTGTTTGTCAAGTCATATAGTCGCTGCCGGTCGAAAAAAGTGAAGGAAGTTCGAAGAATATCTTACAGGGTAGAGCAAAATATCTTAAAACGCTCATTTGGAATGACTGTTTTGCGGCTAAATAAGAGGTGTTCTTTTATCGGAATTCTAATGTCATACTGGTGACATAATTGTGCCACGAAGGTAATTCTAAAAATTAGTACTCAGCAACACATGAATCCGTCAAAATTGACTCATAAATCCTCCGATAACACTGTCTCTTAATCATGGCGGTCTGATGTTTCCTGTGTCCATTCGCGAGCCCCCCTAGAACAGCAATCAGCCCGAACTGACGTACGTGTAGTGTACTCTGCATGGTACCTCTTCGCACGGAGACATCTATGACCGTCATTTTGTATCCTATCACTTGTTATAAGCAATCTAAGCCTTACGCCCAGGTATACGTTCAGGAAAAGATTCAACTATTTATATTTTCATTCCTACTACTCTAATGCCTTGTTTCCACTACGCCCTTCTTACGCGGGTTAGCGCTGACCCGGGTTACATATCGTTGTGGAAACGGCAGTTAGCGCCAACCCCGGTCAGAATTGTAGCCCGGGTTGGCTGACGCGGGTTAGCAGGTAACGCGGGTTAGAAATCGTAGTGGGAACGCTAGTTTCCTGATCTAGTGAGCAATGGACGAACGTATTTCGTCTAACAACCACGAGATCAGGCAATTATTGAAGGCAGGAAAAACGTTGCGAGTAGTTATTTTTTTAAAATAAGAGCGGGGATGGCCAATCCTGAGAGAAATAATTTTTTAGACGACGAGACGGAGATCTTGCTCTCGATTTATGAAGAGGAAAATATCCAACGGAAGTTTCGGGGTATATTTAAAGGTCACAAACAGGTGTGGGCAGACTTAGCTGCTCGGGTATAAAAGCGGCCTCTGTTGACATCGCAGAATACCTCAGGAATACCTCCACCACTGCAAGATCTGACCCAAACATGAGGTAGTACAGTGCAATCGCTATCCTTTAGGGACGAGAATAGCTTCTCGCGTGCGCGTACTTATTTTAACGATGCAAGTCTTTATTCCATTGCACAGCATTTGAAATGTATCCCGCTGGATACGATATGTTTTTTGAAAAGCATCGGGTCATTTGGGAACATCTCAATCCCAAAACCCCTGACTGCTAACAAACCGCCAACTTCTTTTTACATCATGCCGGGGTTTTCTTCGTAACCTATTTATAATATAGGCCCTCAGGTTCCTCCTCCGTCGCATTTCTTCTTCCATTTGTTCCGGAGGCGGATCCAATTTCGCCACAGCGTTAAATAAATGTTGATCAAAGGAAACAATCTAGCTACTTGAACCTCCATTTTCATCACAAGCTTTTTCGTAACTCAACTATTTACCTCCCCCAAGCTTCTGTTCCCGGCAGGGTATTCGGACAAACTTCCCGTTGGAACGCTGGTCAGGCTACCCATCATCCCCTAACCGCTGTAGACCCTTCGTAGTGGAAACAAGGCATAACAATCTCAGTGTCGGACGAACAAATTTATCATAAATTAGTTTCCCTAGGATTCCCTGTAATATCTTGCAATAGAATTGAAGGGGTTTTTAGCCTTTCAACGAGATTAAGGGGAAACTTCTGTTCCCCGTTACCCGACTAATGTAGTCCACGTCATTACGGAAAATACCATCGACACCGCCAAATTTATGGCAACTACTCACATTACAGGTTTGAGAATTAAAATTGATAATTTAAAAAAACCTGAATTACCCGTTCAATGCCACAGATGCCAGGACATCGGGCATACTAAAAATCATTGCTTCTTACAACATCGGTGTGTCCGTTGCGCCGGCAATCCTCCTTCTTATGAATGTGTAAAGCCCAGGGAAGAACCGGCTACATGAGCACTCTGCGGTAAAAGCCATCCTGCCAGTTACCGCGGCTGCGAGAAACACCGCGCTGCAAAAGCCGCCATGGCCGCACGCAGATCAGCAGCCCAAGTTGCAAACAAGCATCAACAAAGTTCTCCGACTCCTCAACCTCCCCCACTTCTTCGCTCGTTCTTCCCTCCCAGTAATCCTTCAGTTTCCATTCATTCAAACCCCAACACTGACGTTAGTGAGCTACTAACCTGGTTCACTGAGATCAGCTCCCGCCTCTCCCCTTTCCGCACATTAACCGAAAGAAAGGTTTTCCTTCTCCGACAATTTCTGCTCCTTCAGACCGGACAATGAACCCGAACGCCTTACAGAAACACTTTTTAAACGTCATTTCTTGGAACTACAACGGTGTACTGGCTAAAAAAACACGAACTCTTCCAGTACGCCATGGACAACAACATTGATATAATACTATTGCAAGAAACTTTTTTAACACCAATCAAATCTTTTTACTCTCAACACTACAACATTTACAGACTAGACCGCGTTACACGCGGCGGAGGAGTAGCAATCCTTATCTGCAATAACTTATTAAACTCTCCCGATCCCACATTCTTTGAAGCTCTTGGTATCTCGGTTCACACTAAAGTCGGTCATCTCAACATTTACACAGTTCACCGTAACCTTACACAAAAAAATAACAGCGGACAACTTAGAAAGTCTATTTTTCTCGCCTAATGGAATCTATTTCGGCGATTGGAATGCAAAACATCCAATTTGGAATATTAACAGAACTGACAAAAACGGTAGAGTATTACACACATTTGTAACAAACAACAACTTTAAAGTTTTGTCTCCGCTCTTTCAAACTCACCATGCCGCAAAATCTTGCGACATAATCGATTTTGGCCTTTCCCATAACCTGTCTATTTCTTGCACGCCCTCAGTTATTTACTCTTTCGCCTCAGACCACCTCCCGCTACGCTTTACGTTACCGCTAAGTAAAAACCCAATTTTGCCAACAGAATTTCATGTTACGGACTGGGATAAATGTGTCTCTTGCCTAAATCATTCCCTTTCTTAAATAAACCCCATCGTTTACACAACTCTTGCACTGATTGACCGACAAACAGAAGCCATTACCTCTGCAATTCATGAAGCAAAAAATCGAGCTTCACGCACCTTTACCACTCGTCCCAAACCTCACCAAAAATTCCCACAATTCCTTTTCGACCTAATCAAACGCCGCAACGCTGCCCGCAAATTGTGGCAGAATTATAGAAACTCCCAGGATAAAATAATTTACAACCGTCTTTCAAACCTTGTCAAAATAGAATTCAAGTCACTTATCACAAGAAACTCGGAAAGACATGTTTCAAAATTAACGTTTGATAATCCAGTCCCTCCTGATGCCATATCTATTTTGCGAACAATTAGATCCTCAAGAAAACAGACAAAGTCTTTTCTTATCCACTCTCCATTAATTCTACATTGATTTTTGACCCAATTAAAAAAGTTGAAATTCAGGCCGACCACCTCCAATCAACCATGTCCCTAGATGACTCCTTTTCCCAAATAGATGACTCAGTTAACAAAATTTTCGACAATCTAAAGGCTACGCCTTCTCCTATTGCTATCTCTTCCCCGTCTGATATATTTAAAATACTTAACTCTCTTTATACAAGAAAGCTCCCGGTCTTGATAAAATTTCCAACACTCAGCTTCGACTCGCCAGCAAATGGCCAAAATTTCTTTTTCTTCCCTTTAATCTCTTTAATGCCTGTTATTCTCTTCCATACTTCCCTGTCGCTTGGAAATAATCAAAAGTAATTATTCTTCCGGAACCCGGCAACTCCCGACCTATCTCACTTCTGTCAAATCTTTCAAAAATTCTTGAATCCCTAGTCCTTCGCCGTCTAGAATCCTTCTCCACTGACTTTAAAATCATTCGGCCTGAACAAGTCGGTTTCAGACGTTGTTACGTCCATCCTCCATCAGATACTCCGTCTGGTAGAAAAAATTAGCCATAGCTTCAATCGTCGTCAGTCAACAGATGCTGTATTCCTCGACGTTGCCCGCGCTTTGGATAGGGTATGGCACAAAGGTCTAATCTTTAAACTACACCAATTAAAATTCCCCATTTCTGATATTCTTTTTATAAAAGAATATCTGTCCCACAGACAATTCTGTGTAGCGGAGGCCAAAATAATCTCTAACCCCTTGAATTCACAGTAAGGCTTGTTCCTTTTCATTCTATCAAAAAAATCCTATTCTCTTCCTTCCTCTCTATTCCTCTTAATAAAAATAATTAAATAGAAACAACAAAACAGAAGAAGCTGTGATGACTTAGAATTTCTAAAATTCAGGATATTAGTAGAGCTGCTTCTAGTAATTTTCTTCTCTTGACTATTTTCGCCTAGAGCAGTTTGGGGCTCCTTACCTTCACATTTTGAAGAGGCAACTCACTCTCGGAGGAAAACTATGAATATATCGTCGTTAGATATCGCCATGAGGCATGGGCGTACCCAGCGAGAGGCAGGAGGGGGCAGCTCCCCCACCAAAAGCAAAAATTGCAAATGCCTTAAAGGAAAATAATATTTTTTAAAGCAAATAATTTTAAAAACTAATAAAGAGGTGTTACATTTTCCTTAAAATTTTGATTTCATTCACCTTTTCCATGCTTAAATCTTACCTACAACTTGAACAACCACGGCTTGCTTGCATTCCCCCTCCCCCCCCCTTAGGTTTGATCCTGGGTACGCCCTTCTCGGGGGGAGATATAAACACGTAAATTCAAGTTTTGTTCTGTTTTTATTGGAATCGATACACTAATAACGTGCGTATAATCAGGACTTCCTTCCCATCTCCCCAATTTTTCACTTCCATTCGCAGATTCCTTTCGGAGCATTCATTGACACGGTCCATCTCTGCCTCCAGTTTAGCCAATAGCGCCATGTCAATCATATTCTCGTTTCTTCCTGCACTTATCTCCTCTTGATTGACTTCTTCTCCTTTCTCAGTCTTGGGATCTTCTCCCTCATAGTCGTCGATGTCCTTCACCTCCTCTATTTCGCATTCATCCTTGTCAAAACTCCTCTTGTTTCTTTTCTGCCAATAGCAAATGGCACCGATTGCACCGCCAGCGATGAGCATTGCACCCGTCACCAGGGCAATGGCGGTGGAACCCGAAGGCCACTTCATTTTAAAATATCCAAGTCTTCCTCTGGGAAGGATTTAAAATGCCTCTGCAAATATAATAATGATCGTCTATACAGAAAGTTACATTTTTTCAATTAAAATAATTTTTCATCGAAAGTTGAGTAATATACAAAGGTTAATGACAATTATGTAATTCATACAGGCGAATGTTAGTCATTTGAGAAAGTTTAGTAGATTTCAACCACAAATTTCACGTTTATCTCTTCACTGAGCGTATAACATGTTGTAGCGCCGGTTCGCTGGAGAAGGATATTCAAAATAACGTTCGCTCACTTCGAGGTTCAAACCACAACTCCTTTATTCTCTCTCTTTTACAACGGGCCCCAAAAGCCCTTCTCCCGTCGAGGGCTTCACGCCCCCACCTCCTGGGTTTCCCCCAAGAGTCCCTGTCCTGAGTAGCGGACAGCGCTCCGCTACACTGCCCCCTCCTTTCAAAGGCGTCGCGCCCTCGCGACGGTCAGCATAGCTGGAACCTTCGCTGTCCTCGGATCTCGGAAAGTTGGCGCCTTTATCTCCTTACCTCTGAAACGAAAAGAAAAGAGACCACCCCCCCGGAATTACTCCTTCCTCAGAGCCCGGCTTGAAACCTTTCTGGCTCCCTTGTCACCCGTCTGGGATATCGCATGGTCGGCTCAATAACCGCTTCAGCTGGTGGCTCCTCTCTCGCTGCCGGAGTCGCTTGGCCCTCCTGTGTTGGTGGAATGGAGAAAAACTTCCATCCACCCCCTCCGCGGACGACCGGTTTTTCCCTCGCTGTCTCGGCCTCTCTTGGCCCATCTTTTGTCTCTTCAACTCCGTCCGTATTCTCACATTCCTTTTCCGTATCTCCTCCCGGTCTTTCCTCCCACCTTTTGAGTCGGTTGAAGTGTACCACTAGGCGGCGGCGAGGATTATCCACCTTCTTCACTCGGTACGTGACCTCGGACAATTTCCGTATGATTTGGAAAGGACCCGTCCAGGGGCGATGGAATTTGCGACACTTCCCTCTTGCCGTAGCGGGATCGTGGAGCCATACCCTTTCCCCTTCCTCAAAGGGTGCACCGTGACAACGGCGGTCGTATTGTTCTTTTTGCCGGAGGTGGGCCGACCCAAGCCTCTGCCGTGCGAGATCATGGGCTTTCTCGAGGCTCTCTCGCAAGCGTCTCACAAAGTCGCCTTCTTTCGCCACCCCCCTCTGCACGTCAGGGATCCCCCACTCTAATTCAATGGGAAGGCGCACTTCTCTGCCAAACATAAGAAAATAAGGTGTAAATCCTGTGCTGCTGTGTTTGGCCGACCGATAGGCTAGCATGACGGAATCCAAATGCTCATCCCATTCGGATTCCATATCCGTCCACTGGCTCAACATAGCTAATAATGTTCTATTGAACCGCTCGACTTGGCCGTCCGACTGTGGGTGGTAGGGTGATGTTCTTGTTTTTACCGCCCCAATCACTTTACACATCTCTTGGAAGAGGCGGGATTCGAATTGGCGTCCTTGATCAGTATGGATTTCCCGTGGCACTCCCCATCTGCACACGAAGCCCTTAACATGATGCGCCACTGTTTCCGCCTCTTGGTTATGCATGGCATACGCTTCGGTCCACTTGGTGAACTCATCAGCGACCACCAATATATATTTATTTCCCAACTTTGTTTGAGGAAGTGGTCCTAAAATGTCCATGGAAATCCTTTCCATCGGTCCTCCCGTCGGGCAATGACCCAGTGGTGCTCGTTGCTGGTGAGGCGGGGATTTCCGACGCGAACAATCTTCACACGTGCGGCACCAAATTTCCACGTCTTTTGTGTATCCGGGCCAATAGTAGCGCTCTCTCACTTTACCTAGAGTTTTCTCATACCCTAAATGGCCTCCGACGGGCGAATCGTGCAAAGCCCGAAGAATTTCGTCCCTAGCCTCAGCAGGCACAATTATCTGGAGACGGAAGGCGTCCCTTCCTTCTTCTTCCCACCTTCGAAAGAGAGCCCCATCCTTAAACACTAGTCTATCCCATTGTGTCCACAAAGCCTTCGCCCTCGGGCAGTCACCCCTCCTCTCTCCCTCGGACGGCCGAATTCCTGCTTCGAGTGCTTCCATTACCCTTCTCAGCACGGGGTCTTTGCTTTGTCTGTCTCTCACGCTTTCACTGGGGGCCTCTAAGACGGCGTCGATTTCCGCTGAAATCAGCTCCCCCTCTCCCCGAGCGCACTGTTTACAAACAGACCGGGATAAACCGTCGGCATTTCCATGTTTGTTTCCCGGCCGATGCACCACTAAAAAGTCATACTCCGACAATTGCTCAAGCCAGCGAGCAACTTGTCCTTCCGGTTCTCGAAACGATCTCAACCACTGAAGGGAATTATGATCGGTGCGCACCACAAACCGTTTGCCTAATAAATATTGGCGAAAATGGCGGGTAGAATTTACTACCGCCAAAAGTTCACGCCTCGTCACACAATATTGTTTTTCGGCACGTGAGAGCGTCCGACTATAATAGGCCACAACCCTTTCCTCGCCTTCCTGTCTCTGGCTGAGTACGGCCCCGATACCCATCCCGCTAGCGTCACAGTCGAGCGTAAATTCGCAGTCCATCCGCGGGAAGGCCAAAATCGGTGAACACGTTAGCTTTCGCTTAAGAGTCTGAAAGGCGTCTTCACATTCTGCACTCCATTTAAATAAGGCATGCTTTTCGGTCAACCTGTGAAGGGGGCAGGCTATCAGTGAAAAGTCTCTAATAAACCGCCTGTAGTAAGACACAGTTCCTAGGAACGCCCTAAGCTCCTCAAGGGATGCTGGAGATCGCCATTGTGTGATCGCTGCAATTTTATTAGGATCCGTCGCGACACTATTTTTGGAGACTATATGGCCTAAAAATTTCACAGATGGTTTCATGATTTGGCACTTCTCAGGCTTAATTTTCAGTCCCGCCTTCCTTAGGCGTATCAACACATCTGTTAGCCTTTCTACGTGCTCCCTAAAATCCCTTCCAAAAATTATGACGTCATCCAAGTACACCAAACAAGACCTCCACTGTGCACCCGCGAGCACTAGGTCCATTAGTCTTTGGAATGTACTGGGTCCGTTGCACAATCCGAAAGGCAGCACTTTAAACTGATACAGACCGTCACCAGTGGTAAAGGCTGTCTTTTCTCGATCAGCTTCCGCGACCTCGCACTGCCAGTATCCTGACGCCATATCTATTGTGGAGAAAGCTGTTGCGCCGGCGAGCGAATCGAGAATGTCGTCCATGCGGGGGAGGGGATAAGCATCTTTGTGAGTCACGGAATTCAGACGCCTATAATCAACACAAAATCGCGTCGATCCGTCTTTCTTTGTCACAAGAACGATCGGTGAACTCCAAGGAGATGATGATTCTTCGATTATATCGTCCCTCATCATTTCCTCTACGATTCGTCGCACTTCTCCGCGTCTGTGGATTGGCAATCTCCTGGGAGGTTGCCGAACCGGGGACACATCCCTAGTCTCTATTGTGTGCTTAAGAATGTTTGTACGCCCTAAGTCGTAGGGTCCTCGAGAGCACACATCTGAAAACTCATTCAACACTGTTTTGAGTTCCTCTATTTCCGCTTCACTAATATCGGCACAGTTTAAGTCAAAGAGGGAAGATGCTGGGGGGAGATGCGCGTTCTCCAGACTAAAAACGGGCTTTTGACATGTTTCCACTTGTTCTCCACAACACTCGTGCAATACGCCCACTTTCGTGTCTTTGTATAGAGTCACTGTCTCTCCCAAGGGATTCAGGAAAAGCATATTCACCGTATCCTTCACGTTATGCAAAATCCGCGCACCGAAAACGCCATAACGCTCTAAAAGTTTTGGGTTTGGCTCGATTATCCCCACTTTTTCTTTGAACCCCGGGTCCGAGCTCACCAAACACTCCACTACCACTTCGTGGTGAGGAGGAAGAACAACGTTCTCCTTCAACGTCACTGCGCAGCCCCACTCGCACTTTCCCTCACTTGCGAGAAAAGGCACCGCTTTTCCGCGGAGAAGAATGCAATTCCGGGAAAAAGCCACGTCACACTGATGTGCTCGCAGAAAATCGGCACCCAGGAGGCATCCCTTCGATAGGCGCGGGGCGATGAGCACATCATGAGAGAACTCTTCCCCTCCGATCTGAAGTATCACTTCACCCTTCCCAAGCACCCGTAATGGCTCCCCATTCGCCGTTATTAGTGTCACATTGTCTGTTATGATTTTCCCCGAATTTTCGGTGCGGCTCCATATTTCTTCCGATATCAGTGACACTGCCGCTCCCGTGTCTATTAGTATCTCGACGGGGATCCCCGAAACGGATCCGCGCACCAGGGGCACTGACTCGGACAAAATTGTCCAAATTTCCTTTACTCCGCGTCCTCCGACGCCCTCGAGCGGTGAAGTAGTGTCTCGGTTTCCTTTTCCGTCTGCGGCCGAGAAGGTTACCGTCTCCTCGGCCTCCCATCGTTTCCCGAGAAGGAAAGCCGTGGGCATTCGGCCCTCAGATGGCCCTCCTCGCCGCACATCCAACAGCGCGGCCGATCTCTGCGCCTCACACTGGAATTAGGGCGCCGCCTCTCCGGAGCGGGAGCGGGGTCATGGTCCTCACCACTCGACATAACCATCCCTCGTGGAAATTGCAACACCTCTCTCATTGTCTCTGAGTTCTGAGTCAACGCGGCCTCCACTCTGTCCTCGCGACCACACCCTCGACTCCCCACACCGATATCCTGTGACCTGACGAGCGTCGCCGGCGCCAACGCATTCACTCCCCTGGTGGATGACTCGGCGAAATGGATTGCCTCCATCTCGATTGCAACGCCGATTGCTTCCTCGAGGCTAGCAGGTCTCGCCTGCTTCACCCACACCCGAATGTTCCCGTCGAGCCCATCGAGGAAGCGGTCGCGCACTACGGCCTTTCTCGCATCCTCGGGCCAGGAAGGGTATGCGCGCCGAGCAAGGCGCCCGAGGTCCGTGGCAAAGGCGGCGATGTCTTCTCCGGGGTTGCGCGCCCTTTGGACGAATCGCGCCTTCTCCTTCTCGCTCGCTTCCCTTGGGTTGAAGCGCCGCCCCAACGCCTCCCGCGCCTTTTCATAGCTCCCTCTGTTTTCCTCCGGCAGATCACGAAACGCCGAGAGAGCGTTTCCTGTGAGGCAGAGTCTCAGGTAGAGCGTCTTCTGCTCCTCAGGCCATTTATTTATTTCCGCCACTGTCTCAAATTGGAAGACCCAGTCTTCCCACTCCTCCGCACCACTAAACTTCTCCGGCATCACCATACCCGCCATGGCTGCCGCCGCCGAACCGCACGCAAAATCTCAGGAACGAGAACACAATCCTGCCGACTGCGCCAATGTAGCGCCGGTTCGCTGGAGAAGGATATTCAAAATAACGTTCGCTCACTTCGAGGTTCAAACCACAACTCCTTTATTCTCTCTCTTTTACAACGGGCCCCAAAAGCCCTTCTCCCGTCGAGGGCTTCACGCCCCCACCTCCTGGGTTTCCCCCAAGTGTCCCTGTCCTGAGTAGCGGACAGCGCTCCGCTACAATGTTATGAAAAGTTAAAAAAATGATACTAAGCAATATGAGGACACTTACCGTGACAGCTCGTCACTTCGCCAAATTTCTCTTCCGTAGCTCTCAGTAATTCTGTCGGCTTACGAACAAAAATATAATTCCCGAGCAGAATAATATAATAGCCTCCTTTTTATCGAGTTCTCAAAGAAATCTGTATATAACAGTTTATAACACCGCTTAAACGTGAACGATTCAGCTCAAGTCGCAGAATTCAAGAATGTAACTTAGTAACGGAACGCGGTCATTGTCGTCGAGCTAGGTTTGCTTTTAACCGAATTTGGTGGATCTTTTCCATCTCCTGAGTGCATTTAAATTTTACTTCGACGTTAATAATTAGTTAATTTAAAATAATTAACTATGTTATTTTAAGTAATTTGTAATAACAATTAATTAAGTTAATAACTTCTGAAATTCATTTTTTCATTACGGACTTGATTTTGCAGTTATATCCTAAAAGTCTTTTCCTCATAAGAATTCTCGCGAGATTCCGCGGGATGGAACTATGATAAATGAAAATTATAGACCGTAGGAATGATCGATTTTCCATGGAGGAATATTAAAATAATTTCAAACATGCAACGTGCTCATAAATAATATTCGTTCTGTAATTATATTTTCTTATTTCTTACATCAGCAGAGTTTTCCGCGAAAATTTTCTGTGATAAAAAAAATTTTGGAATGTGAAAGTATTGAAATTATCGATATTTAAGGGATAATATATGATTAACTTCTAAAATATCACGGGCACACGAAGGAAATTTTATTTTACAAAAATTAAAATTATACAATCATGTTCAAAATATTATTACTATTTGAGGCTGCAAAATCCACGATATTTGGTAGAGGAGATATAATTAACTTCAAGCAAATGACATTGAAAGGATTTTTTAGTAATTGCATTTTTAAGACAGTTTTCCTCAGTGGAATTTCCTTGAACGTAATGGCCTTAGGCACGATGGTTTTATGACAACTTAAAATTTTAGACAGTGAGTATTCTGAAAAGCGCTATTTTCGGCGAATGAAATTTTTTTCTAATTAGGTATGTCCTAAACATATATTTCCTCAGTAGAAACTTAAAAACTGTAAAATGCAAGAAAATATTCGCTTTGACTCATTTCTTTCAAACCGTAATGCCTGTCTATTTTATAGTGGATTTCTGTCGAATGGTACTACACCGCACTGGACAGATAATATATATAAGAAATTTAATTATCAATTCTCACGATATCTGTTAAAAAAAAAGTGCTAAAGTCGTAGGAATATTCAGACATTAAAAACGTCATATACCTACGAGATGGAAATTTGTATCAATTTATGTCAATGCGGGTTGCATAACTGCCTATAGAATACCTAATTCGGCCAAAGTTGCGAAAACGGAACATTATGTTCCCGATCCTATTTTAACTTAATGTTAACTTCCAGACGAAATATAAGGTGTAATATCCATCAAATTAAATATTGAAGTACATAGTGATCAATAAGAGACTTATATACACATACTGGGAATAGTTACTCTTATGAAATGTTTTCATAAGAATAACGCGTTCCTAACGTTCATAAACTCTTAATAAGGCCACAACATCCACGCACCGAATGTTAGAGTCTTTTTTTATTTATATTCACCACTCCAAAAACAGAATAAATTGGCCTTTATGTTGGGCGATACAAATAAATATTAATTCACGACCAAAAATAACCATGCTGTGGACGGGGGTAACCTATCCAGGTTAGACTCAAACCCACAACCTTCTTTTGAGAATGGCTGGAGAATATTGTACCCCACCTCTACTGAGACTGGCAAACTTTCTCTAGGTGAGTGGAAAACATTTTAGAGCCAGAGTAATCATGGAGGCCCTCAAAGTAAGAAAACATAAAATGAAAGGCAATAGAGGTCATGGACATGCCAATGATTCGTCATGGCTTCAAGTGCCTTTGAGGAGGTAAAGAAACTTCCAAAAAATAACCCCAATGCTACCCTCATCCCCTCCTAAACTTCCACCCCGCCCCCTAATTCTTTGGTATTCTCTCTGGCTCTAAATATGACCTGAGAGGTTTTAAAAATCTAATATCAGAACTAATTGTAAGATTATTTTTATGATAATGTAGAGGGAAGTGTGGAGGGGAAGTGAGCGACAGGACGGTGGGGAATGGGATCCGTCAAAGGGGAAGGCACAGTATGCTACTCCATACCACCTCCGCCACAATGTTTGGCTCCAAGTGGATGGCCAGTAGGCTACCCTTTTTATCAGAATTGAGAAAAGTTATGTTTTCCTAGTCTCAAAATGATCCAAATGAGGTTTATATTCACGTGTTAAAATTTGGTTAATTTAAAATAACGGCCACACGTGCCCCAAGCAGACTCCTCTACTCCTCCTTAAAAAATTAAGGTTCTTTTTCCATTCTATTATCTAAGATGTTTTATTGATTGGACTTTTTGATACATTGATTTTGCCAAAACCTTCATCAATTAGTGTAGGTTTTTCCATTCCTTTTATCAGTTTGCTGTCAAATTTAAATTGATTTATATTGAACACCAGGGAGTATACAGATGCGAGAATCCCTTCAAAGTGTGCGGTTGCGGTTGCATTGATACATGTAGAACAATATATAGAACATTACAATTCTTGAAATTTTGATTAGACAGGCCTGTTATTCATTTATTCTCCTAAGATATATTCTCATACGTTTTTTAAAAGTGCTCAACAATTCATCCCTAGGAATTAGCTATGATCACACGACTCTCATGAGAAGTGCTGCTTGCTCTTGCTGTAGGATGTTCTCCAAGAAACAAATAGGTGAGGTTTTACTGATTTTGTAATCCAGGACAATGATAGACACAATATCTGGGAGATACCACAACCTCAGGGTCATAATAAATTATTCACAATTATATCAATACAGAGCTCATTTCAGTATTGACAATAGAAAGGTATATTTATTTATTTAACACCAAAAACAGAACTAATGCATTTACACTGGGTTTTAAAAACAAAATAAATTATGTAAGTATAATTAAAAAAAACAAGCATAAGAATAATCTCATAAATACCAACCATTTACAACATATACAATACATGAAAAAGGTGGGTATCAGAAAGATAGTCTTTTCAATTGGTTATTGAAATTGGTGCGGGAGACAAAGAGGTCATGAGAAGAAGAAGTATTAGAGATGGAATTGAAAATAGAAGGTAAGCGGTAAAAGAGGGATACATGTATGGGATATTGCCAGACGGAAATTGGGCTGGTGTAGAGTTCCAGTATTGCACACGTTTTGCGAGCTGGAATGCGGAGTGAAAAGAATGTCAGGAGATCAATGCATCTGAAGGACCCAATCATGATTGAGTAAAGTAAATAATTTGATGCCGAAAGTCAATTGGCGGTGGATGGTGCAAAAACTTATTCTCTTGCATAATCTCAAATATTTTTAAACAATAATAGTAATAATATGTTGTATTCCACCAAAGACACACATTGTGCATGCCACGTCAAGAATTTAACTGTAGAAAATACTTAAGGTTTGAGTATATTAGAAAAATACATGTAGATACAAAAGAATATAGGTATTCAAGCAGCACCCGGAATTAGATGGAGTGATGAAGTTTCCTATTTACTTAAGTGGCACCCTCTGCTTTTGGTGCTATGATTCAGGGCCGGCCTTAGGGCGGGGCGACCGCCCCCGGCCCCGCACTTTGGGGGGCCCCGCGTTCGTGAAAAAAAAATTAAAATATACGATAGTTTTGAAAATGCAATTTCAACTATTACTGTATTGTTAATTCCGTGCTAGACAAAAAATTTATGCTGTTTTTGGAGCATCCACCCAAAGATGGGATGTCTTACTAAAAAAGATACCATCTTTAACTTTGAAAAAACACTCCGACACACGATGGGAGAGTAGAGTGGAGAGTGTAAAGGCAATAAGATATCAAGCAAATGAAGTTAGAGATGCCCTCCTTGAAGTCAGCAACAGCACTGATGATCCGAAAACCAAAAGTGAAGCACACCCTCTTGCAGTGAACGAATTAGAAAGCTATATTATAAGCTAAAGTATTATACTATTTTGAACTCAACTGCGTGATGGTATCATAACGGCGTAATTACGAAGTCTGAATTTGGGAGGGGAACACATACTTAGCCAGAGAGTGGTAGGGATTCAAAATGCTCGAGTTTGTAGATGGGGTATAGAGTTTAATATTTTAAGTGAAGGGACCCGCACTGAAGGTTCGCCCCTAGCCCCGCACCTGCTAGGGCCGGGTCTGCTATGATGGCTATATGGCATCCATCAATAGCGCCCAGGATACCAGCTGAGGAGCCAAGATGTGGAGTGCGTCGCACACCCTTCTTACAGCTCTTAATGCAGTGGCTCTCTCAATCCCAAATGTGTTGGAAACAGACCTAAAGAAAATGGGTTATTAGCAGTAGTTGTCATCAAGAGCCATACATAACAGAAAAGAATGAATGACTTATTTGCAGTTACTCATCATTCCATAACATACAGAGGGCAATATTTGATTAACATGAACAATAAAGGTAAATCAGATAGTTAACGAAGGGTGGTGGTTTATAAATTACAATGAGAAATAAACAGTGTTTACGTTACAAGCAACATGTCATGTTTTGAAAAGGTTAATCTTGGGATTGGAACAAAGCATATTGAAAAATAACCTTTTTCATGCAAAAATGTATCTATCACAGATCGGATCCAAATATATTTGTATCATATCTATGCATGTGTGTTTTATTTCGCTTTTTCTGGTGGAATATAATAAATAAATATCAGTAAATCAGTGGTGCAGCCAGTGGGAGGTTTTGGGGGATAAAAGCCCCTCCAGAGCTCAGAGAACTTTTTAGTTTAATCCATTTTAATTATTGGATTAATATAACAATTAGAATAGTTTAAGGATGAATAGATCCCTCAGAAAGCCGTAAAACTCACCATTTTGAACCATTTCTCTTTAAAATTCCGCAATTTATTAATTTTGCACCTACCGCTTATCCTGGTGGGTATTCCATACCCCCATACACCCTGGTATTAGTTCCTCCTAAACCCCCCTAGTCTAAATTCCTAGTTGTGTCCCTGTAGTAATTAACCTATGGTTACATTTCTAGCATAAATATGATAGATCAATAATATTGTCATTTCATCTACATGTATGAATCTGCTGTCATGGTGGCCCAATTTAACACTATGACCCTTGACCCCATTATGACTTTGGGAGGTCAAAAAAATCTGTTATACGGATCTATGAACTGAAAAACCGACATTGTCACCCTTCAAAACCTATGGTTAGACACCTTGGTTTTTATGATGGCCCGACTTTTAACTGTGACCTTTGACCCCCATGGTGACCCTCGGAGGTCAATTATTGAATAATAAGGGTATTTGGACAATACCAATGACTTGGGCACCCTATAATACCCATTGATTGACACCTTTGTTGGCATGCTATTCCTTTTGCCACTCTTATGACCTTGAAGGTCCCAGGTAAAAATATTTGGTCTGTAACTAATCTGGATCTGGTCTGTAACTGGTCTGAAAGGCTAAATTTTGTTCTGTAACTGGTCTGTAACAGAACTGGACTGGTCTGGTCTGGATTTCAGAGAGGCAAAGGAAAATGGTCTGCAACTAGTCTGGAATTCTGGTCTGTAACTGTACTGTAATTTTCGATGGTCTGCATCTAGTCTGGATCTATTCTGTAACTATGCTGAAATATTCTATGAGTTTCAACTGGTCTGGAACTATTCTGGAAAAATTCCAAGTGAGTCGACTGATCTGATCAACTGGTCTGGATTCTGATGTGACATGAGATCTGATATTTTATTTGGTCATCTGCAATTGCTCTTAAATTTATTTGTAACAGTGAAATTACTATAATGTATATCAGGCATTGATACTTAATGGAACCAGGAATCCTGGGCTATGGAGTGGTCAATTTTTAATGTCCATTAATTTTTTTTCAAGAAGGGTTACAGTTTTATATTTGTTATTTCATAGATGAATTTCACATGGGTTCAAAGGTACCCATCTGCTCACAATCATGGCTTGTGGAGAGTTGCGTTATTTGGATGGCATTAGAAAGGGCTGCATCATAAATTGAGACTAATATCAGAAGTACTTCTGATATTAGTCTCAATTTATGATACAAACTTTAAGCATTTAAGCAAACTTGGTAAGATAGTAAAAAATGAATATGCGAGGTAAAAATAAATATTACTTCTAAATGATTGCACAAGCAATGAAAGTTGAAATATCAAATAGGGTTTTTCAAAGTAGTTAGCAGTCAAAATAATTTGCAATGGTTCATTCTAATTCCAATGTATTTACCAATTTCAGGCAAAACTTTTTGCCCGCAACTTCCACCCATGGCACTACTTTTCCTTAGATCTCCTTCACTCACCAAACATCTACACTTACATGTTACATACTATCATACCTACATCTTTAAAAAAAATTGCATTGCATTTCTGTAGGGAAGGGGTGCAGTTAATGAGCTGATTTTAAGAAAAATTTAATATCTTCCAGCTAGTAGCGCTTACACACTTTATTTGGGCTATGGAAGCATAAAATAATATACTTAAGTATCTATTTGCCCTCTCAAATGCAAATGGATCTCAATTCAGAACACCGTGTATAAAATGTTAATAAGGTGAACGTAATGCATCATTTCAGTAACCCATTAAAATTAAAGCATTTGTTGAAGAGGAAAATATCTGAAAAGTCCCCCAGGTACCTCGTGAAGGTACACCTCGCACCTATAAGAAGCAGGTGCACCTGCTCCAGAGAAATTTAACTCTGTAAAAGAATGTAGTAACTGCGGTAAATACATATTTTGCGAATTAAAAAATTTGAGCTACAATTTTTTCCCATTATATAACGTACTTATAACGTATTAAAAATCGTATTTTGAAACTTGCGCCAAAACAACTGGCGGCCATCTTCTATACCACGTGACCCAACAGCCATTGGCACTGGTATTATGTTTACACTCGTAGAATACAGTAGTTTCCGACTTTGTGGATTAATCTGTGCCTTAAAACAGTATTTTACAAGCAACTGTATGTTTAAGAACGTATGGATGAGGAAAATATAACGTTTTTCAAAGTGAAAACCTCCAAAAAGGAATCGAAAAAAGTACTGTTTCATGCCAATTGCATACTATCACAATGAAATCAACGCCAGGTAAAGTTTTTATTCACCGGGTTTGCGGAAAAAGTGGCTCCTTGCAGCACGTAAAGATTTAAAGAAGATGCCTTGTCAGCATCAACCCATCTCTGCTGCGCTGACTATTTCAATGTAAGTACATGGAACATATTTTTACAATCGATAGTAAATCAACGAACTTGAGTATCAACAATTTTTGGGACTACTGCAATTAATGAACTACTGCTTTCAACCCAATAGTTATATAAGATTATTTATTACTACGTTCTCACTGTGATTACAATTTAGATTGATCTTTGGCTTAACTTGTGTATTTAAAATACAATTCATTCAGATCGATTAAGTTGAAATATTTCAAGTTAGTGTTCTCGCGTTAGAAACCACATTGTTAGCAGTTTTTCATGGCATAAAAGTATTAGTCTCACTATAAATTCATTCGTGCATGAAGTGTTTTTCTTGAAATTGAATAACCATATTAGAGAATATGTGGAACAATTTTAAGTTACTTTAAGTACTTATTACTTAGCTGGTTATTAAATGTTACAATTCTCATTTTCCAGGATTGATGGCGATGGACTCTAGACGTTTTCTCTACTACAATACATGTTAACTGTGTTACTAATACTAGAGAATGTTTTGAGTGCATCAATAAATGTTAAATTGCCTGTATGGATTTATTTTATTGCATGAAAATCATCCACCTCCATACGAATCGAAAATTTCCCGTTGCAGGGGATATGTTATTGATGGTTTGTCAAAAGCCATATGCTAACATGTTTTATCAACTTAGAACTTAGATGGGAGTTCACAGCTGAAATGCAGTTACCATATGTGAGTACAATGAATATCTTACGATCGGGTTGACATGTGTTAAATTCTGAATTCCATTTGCACTCATACTGGTATAATCTGGAGATACATCAACTCTGAGCTTTTGATTGTAGTAAGAATTACTTAACTTTCTTGCCCCTTACTGCTGAAGACATCCATAGAGATGTATCGTCGCTTTTCAAAATTTACAATGTATTAAATTGATTATGTAAGAATGCTATTGTAACAATTGAAGATTACTGCTATCCAGTATGCCTTTATCTCTGTCATATTTGGCTGGCTGAGAAATGCCTTCAGTATGCTTCTCAGATTTATTTGTTTAGGCTGTTCCCTTTTCCTTACTAGCTGAACTGAACCAGTCAGATCAATGAGATTGACTGATCTTTTAGTTATCCTGAGTCTCAGGTTAAGAAGTATAAACCAACTAGTCACTAGAACAGATTAGTTCCAGACCACAGTCCCCCTGAGAACAGACCAGTTCCAGAGCAGTACAGACCAGTTACAGACCTGGGTCCAGACCAGTTTACCCACCCGTTGTCCAGACCAGTTGCAGACCAAACTGGTCTGGAGCAATGTTTCAATTTCTTCCCAGTTCCAGACCAGCTACAGACCTTTAGCTCCACCCCTGTTCCAGACCTGTTCCAGCTCAGTTACAGACCAAATATTTTTACCTTGGGTGGCCTTACTGGGTCAACGATTGAATTTTCGAAAATAAAAGAGCTATTTTCGGGTTTCTCGTGTCCGAAAACTGGAGAATTGAAATATTGGTCAATGAATTCAGACTTTTTTCTATCTCGATTTTTTTTACATGAAACCCCATAAGGCAAATTCAAATTTTTGGTTTGAACCCACTTTATGAGGTCAAAAGGTCAAAATTGTAAAACTTTGCTTACATTCAACAAAACTTAGGACCTTTCCCCATATGCGTGCCAATTTTAATGAATATTGCTTGATGCAAAGTTACTAAAATTACAGGTCAAAAATGACACACGACGCTTGGGACAATCTGTATACTACCAACTAAGCGGCGTGCGGCTGGGGGTGTTAGGACACTAGCCATTTACATGTAAAAAGCATTCTATCAAGAAAAATTACGACTAGCATTTATTAATGTCCGTTATGGTTAGAAGGAAAAACGAATTCCCATATCTATATCCGTTCGGCGAAATATCTCTCTTAATGTATCGCTTCTGTCGGCCTATAAATATGGTGGTCTTTTAATAGGTGTGATATAATTATATATGATGCGATAATGTGATGATCTCCGTGTTGGTCTTAAATATATCTATTCTCAATTGTTCAAGCAATCGAAGCCTCCGAGTCTCCAACGGCTCCCAGCCTAATTCGGTTAACATATGTGTAACGCTGTCTGTTCTCCCGTGGAAAATTTTGACGAACTACGCAGCCTTTTATCGTATATTTTTGTTTAAGTTTTCTGCACCAGATCCCTTACGCTCACTGTGTATTCAAAGTGTAGTAAAATTAACATAAGAGCTCAAAGAACTTTGCCACTATTTGCGATTTTCCGCAAAATAAACATTTATTGGTAAACTACGAAGACTACGTAGATGTGTAACGTCACTAGAGGAAACTAAGGCCTTTTTTGTGTTGTCTTTGGCGCCCTGAGTCCCTTCCCCTCCCCCATCACTTTCAGCGACGCTACTACGTTACCTCCCCTAACCACCAGCTCCACCCAACGACGCGCAAACAGAACCTCAGCCGACCGCCTTCGCGATGCACTCAGACTCGATATCAGGACAACAATTTTGATTCTTCCATGGGCTATTTGTGCCAAGCAACCTCCCCTCATATCCTTAGTAACTCCCCGCTCTCCATTACCTCTGAGGGCTGTCAAGAAAGAAGCAGTGCGTGACTTTGGGTTTTTCCCATCAGTCCTCATTCTGCGGTAGTGAAGTTCGAGCCTCACAGCAGGTCGGTTAGTGCTGAGAGGTGGATGATATGGCGCTGAAAGATACTGGTAAGTCGTAAATCACCTCTTATTCAATGCTCTTTCGTCATATTAAAGTATCATTTTTGAGCTAAAAGGCGATATTGTTTGGCAAAGGGTTTAGTAAAAATTAATGGATTTATTGTACCGCATTATTGGCTTAAAATTTTCATGTTTTGTGACCGTTATCACAATCTGACTCCAGCAGCAAGGTCTAGTTATGCTAAATATAATTCCGCTTGTCGAATTATGAATGGAGGCATGAATTCGGTTACCGCATTCGCATATGATCCGCTCATTTAAAATCATGAAACCAATGATTATCATGAAACCAAACATTTAATCCGCTGTCACAACTCCCTCTTGTAATATGAATAGCGGTATAATGTCATCAATACAATTTTTTGTGTTATAAATTAAGGACTTTTTCTTGTTTTTTAAGGGTATACGAGAGGTGGAGTGAATAATTCAATTAGCCCATTGAATGAGAGTACAAGCCTAACTCAAGAGCTTACAACATTCCCTTCCAAGCCTTCGACTCAACCTTTGGAGTACCTATTATCATCGGTCTCACCTCAAGCGGTATGGATGTCCCATGGAATTTATGTGAAGCTACCTGTTGTATTACTCAAGTGTTCATTCACATATTCAGTGAAGTGAAAGTGTCTAGTGTTCATAAAAAATTCATTGTCAGTTGTGTGTTGAATGTGAAGTGCCGATGAAAATAAGTACCTATTTTGGAGAGTCGACGTTGTAAAGTTGAGCTCTGCCGCCGATGGACCCGACGGCAAATAAAAGGTAGGGAGTCATCTTCTCATGCAGTTTGATTCAATATGGAGCTTAAAGATTTTTTCAGATAATCATTAATCATAAACCGTATGTAGCAACAAACTTTATTTCTGACGAGACGGAAAATTCTTTGATGCAAATTTCTTTGAACCCTGGTGCTGGTGTTCTTGTAAAATATAACGGGGTGTATAGAAACGATTTTCATATTAGTGGAATGGGTATTAAATTCAATCATTGCACTTTTACTATCGTGTGGCACTACCACCGATTTTCACATGCTCGACTTGGTTGAATTACAATTACATTAGACAAATAATAAACTTCGCAATTTTTTAATTTCTATTGATTTTACACGTTATTAAGTTCAGCACTCATGCGTAATTTATATCAGTTTAAACTCAATAGAGGTGTCTGAAAGTGCAAATTACGTTCGGTATAAATTCTCGAGGTATTGAGTGAAAATAGGGTGAGACAGAAAAGAACAACGGAATCAAGGGCGGACCCAGGGTTATAACTAGGGGCGGGGGCAAGCCAATGTCTAGGGGAGGACAAACTAAATTGTGACGTTAGTTTATGAGATTATTTCCTTCAAAATAGTTACATATCTTATACTAATAGATATCATCTTTCGTAGATTTAAAGAAAATTTGTTGAATGCTTCGTTTCAATTAGTACTGACTTTGCTTGATGAGGGGCTGCCCCTCGCTGTGTACGCCCATGAACTGAATCACCAGATGGGATAAGTGGGTTCGAACGAGTAGCGTATTTAGTTGGAAGAGTAAGATAACTTCTTTCCTCCATCCCACTGCGCTGTAGACGCACGAACATACAAGCCTGCGTGAAGCACTGACGGCGGCGGGCAGGGCCCTATTTGACCGCATATCTCTCCCATTTCATCCCAATGGTGATAGCTGGATGATTTTTTCAGCCTTACGATGGTTTTTTTTATCTCTTTCATGAATAACATGACTAAAAAGAACATACTACTAACGTTCTACCGAATAGATATCTAAATTACGGTTATTTCCGTGGTTATACCTATATGTCGACATATTTCTCGCTAAAATCGCTATGTAGTTAATCTTACGCTTTGTTCAGGGTATATAACTTCCAAGGATCCTTTGCATACAGTCAAAATCTTTTACACACCACAAACCATATCTGCTAACTCAATATTCATACCTTATTTACTTAATTCATTTGTTTATCAAAGATGATCCCATTCCCATTTTCTTGCTTCTTTGCGTAGTCCACGGAATTTGGAAAATTTGAAACCCTTTCGAAGCTGACATAAAATCTGAGAAAACTTTCATGCTTTATTTCTTTCACTCATCGTGATTTTCCTCAATTATTAAAACATACTATTATTCAGCGAATGTTTTGTCAGCTTCACTCACGCTATAAGGTTTAGAGGCAGAAGTCTCTTCAATTTTAGTTGACTACGAATTATTGAATTACGGAATGCTGATGAGCGGACCTAGTCTAAATCACCGGTGAAACATCCATAAACATTGTTTTGCAAGAATGCATTGATAAAAATCTTTCATCCCGTTAAGTTAGCGATAGAATATGACTGAAGTGGGGGTGAACGATGTATGAACCTGGCGTGAGCTGAAGCTGACATTTGTTGAATTATTTCCATACTGCTTTTTCTTACGGTTTGCTCCCTTTTTAGTGTCGGAAATGGGGCTTCGTTGGTCGCTCTCCTTCAGTTAACCGCTATAACCTCAAAATCTCTCCTAGGCATATCTGCTATTGACTCCTTAAGTGCACAATAAATTGTAACTGACAATGGTGATATTTCGAGGAGAATCTAATTAAAATTTATTTTTTTAATTAAATTAATTTGCAAATAAAAACATTTTAAACCTGGTCAATATGACAGTGTTTATACCATAAATGAATAAAAATGCCAAACAAATCAACGATAATTAATTAAAGTCGTGACTAACTGATTAATTCAAATTATGCGAGTTCAAAGATATAGCATATTACTTACCTTGAGTAAGATTAGAGGATGAAGGTCAACAATTTTGAATGCTGTCACGGATAGAAAACAATTCCGTCAGTTGCTCCTTATATCTTCCTTGATGTAGCAGCTTCCGCAGTAAATGATATATCCATTTGGTTACAGAGGTTACTTTCTTGTTCGCAATGAACCATTTAGCAATCCCTTTTGTATTATGATGACAGCACCTGGTTACTCCCTCACTCGGAAATGGATTTGGTGGAACATGGATATCTGGGAAACGAATGTGCGAATGACGAGAAAAAATAAATACCACCATGTTATTTTTATATTTCATTTTAGTGTTATTCATTTCAACGACGTTCAAATGGAAGACTAATGGCTAAATTATTCGGGCTAAATGACACATTTTGGGGCCAAGAAAGGTGTACCAGCTACTGGCTAACGCCATGATTGATGAACAAATGCAATAAGTCTTAGAAAGCTTAAGCGATCTCAGTGGCATTGTGGATGAAGATGATCACATAGTTGTCTGAAATTGGTAACACACAATACTTCAAAGAGAGGAGTTCTTTGTTGACATTGAAAGTTCTATTTCGGTACTGACTATGTTCCACTGTTTATTGTTGACCAATGAACAAGATAAATATATGTGCCAGTCATTTGGAAGTTCAACCGCGATTGAAGTTAAGGCAGCAATTATGAGGATGTCAAATAACAAATACACAGCTGACAGAGAGTGGGATATACATAGAATATTTCCGTTTCATAGAATCTGTACCGCCGAAATAATATGCAGATTTCAAGACAAATTAGCCGATAATATCCCTAAGTGATTTCTGTAATAGCGGGACAAAATTAAAAAAAAAAGATTATAGATTGTTTCAATAGGTATTGAATGCAATGATTGCACTTTTACTACTGCGTGACACTACCACCAATTTTCTTCGAATTTAATGGAATCCACTAATGTTCATCGTGACTTTCGTTTAGTTTTTAGGTCTTAATATTAAAATCGTAAATAAATTCGGTGCTCATTGATGGCGATGAAGTGAATGGTGAAGGGGATAATTTTAATGCACTCATGCGGACACAATTATGCTTCTATATTATATGTACAAATCGCATAATGGGATTAGTTTTGTTCTTATCGTTCATGAACTCCGCAACACCTATTCACTGCCTATCTCTGCTTCTCACTCTCGTATGCAATTATTTCACACGACGAGCTATATTAGCAACATGTTTATGCACAGGTATAATCGCGGTCACACCAAAATTACAATTACCTCCTCTGTTCGATATACCATGAAATTGATATGTTCTCACTTACCTCAGTCCATAAGTCCATCAGTCCAGTTCATATATCTTCTTTGTATTTCTTTTTATAGCTGAAGTAGTAATCGTTCCCTTTTCCCGTGAATGAGACGGTGACTTCAACGCACGAAGTAACCACTGAAACAGTCCATAAAATCAATTTAAATAAGTTAAAACTTGCAGGAATGTGATTCTACCGAAAAGGCGGACGGTGAGGGACTGGGGGGCGTGTTGTATTTTCTTCGTCAGTGTGGGGGAGGGGCAGGAGTTGGATAGGAAGCGACAGTTGAATGCAGATCGTTGAGTAATTACTCGCCCATATCTATCGTTTTTTGTTTCGTGATGACGTGATCTACACTGACCTTCGGATATTACTGGAAAATTCTAGAATATTGATCCACGTGTATTGTGTCTGTTGGCCGTTAAAAAATCCCGCGCTATTTTAGTATAACAGCGCCACCATATGAACAAATATTTTTTCCGCGCGATATATATTACAATAGAATTATTTTTTATTAGATATAATATCGCCGTATTAATTGAATAATTTTATTGGATAAAATTGCAAATAACTTAAAACCTACGATTTTCAGTGGCTTCTATGGTTTTCGTTGTCATAAAAAGAAAACGATTCGAAATTATCGTGACGTCACAGGTATTCGTCATGTGGCTGGCGGAGTGTCTGAGGTCCCCCTCCCTCTGTGCAAGGACTTCACTTCGCGGCTAGATCTCTTGGGGTAAAGAGGTGAGTACCTGAACATATCCTTTGACGAAGAATTTTTCGTATAATTTTCAAGGTGCTGTCAATTCTCCGAAATGGATAACTATTCACAAAGACCATATATTCACCTTTATTAAGTTATCGTGATCGGAGTGACTATTATTTTGAATTAACAATTTTTGTTATCCCAGCCGTCTTCACGATCCAACCTTTAATACCACGTGAGGAATGTGCCGCTTCTGTTATAGTTAGCTTCAGGATAGTGTTTTTTTAAGGACGCCGGTGATAGGGAAATATCCGCTCCGATTGAAATCGTCCTGTTTTCACTCTCAACGCTGTGATTTTTGAATGAACTAATATATTTGCGAAAAGTATAAAGTATACTGGCGATGGACGAAGTGTGAAAGCGCTTTTATGTGACGAGAACTTGATTATTCAACGTGTTCGTTGCCTCTTGACTAAGTACGTATGTATTCGGTGCTGAGTGTAATAAGTGTAACTTATGAAAAATGCATTCCGTAACGGAGTGTCGACGTTTGAAATGAGTTAGTAAGCTGTAAGTTGTTTAGTCTTTGAATTTAATGCGTTCTTAGGGTATAAAATAGAACGGTTTAAATACAGGAATTATGATCCTTGCAGCAATCCGGTAGCTTATAATCTTTTTTACGAAGGCTTACCGGAAGCTTACTGTCAGTGTTCCGGTAGCATAGATTCTTTTGTACGAAGGTCAAACTGATCGCTGTTATTGTAAGTATGAGGCATTGTAAGTTTGAGTGGAACAGTGTATTTCATGCCAGCCACGCCGTTTCGCCATTTGTTACGAGAGCATCTGATATTTCAAAATTAGCTCCTATCTGTGAGCATCAGTCGTCAACCCTGATTCGCAATTTAAAAATTCTATCTTATTGCTAACAGCATGTTGAATTTTTCCACGTATTGATAGTTTCTAAAAGTCAAATTTAAGCAGTCCTTGATAATTAAGCCTAAGAAATGGCACTCAAATACTTCCGTTGTGATATTTAATTGTCACTCCGAAACCGCTGTCATAATTGGTCATATAATTTTGATTAGTAAGAAATATTAAATAATATTGACGATAAGATAAGGATTTACAGCACTTGATTTGGAATTTTATTGTTTTCAAGTCAATGCAACATTATGTTCGTTAGAATGACAAATTGTTGTAGCTTAACTATCGTTCTTAAACTATCCTCCGTGTTAACTTAAAGTTTTGAGTACGTGAAAATATCCAGCCTTTAATGCGAACTTTTTCTTTTCAGGTACACGAGTAATATTGGGGTTGCGAAACAATTCCGTGTAACGGGTGGGGTTTAATAGGGAATAGCGATGGGGTTACAAAGAAGAGGACGAAGACTAGAGAAACAAGGTGAGTCAAAATCATTCACCAAGTGAACATTATTTGATGCATCATTTGATATTCCCATGCATAGGTCTTTTGTTTCTCTTATTGTCTCTTAGTAGCTACATGTGAACCAAATCCTGTGCAGTTCGCATCGCGAACTTATTCTGTGAGAATATTTTTTGGGTAGACGATATTTCATCATCTTCTATATTCGGTAGTGTTTTATGCTACGCATAAACAGCTGATTGAGTAGTATGATTCTTCGTGACAATGATGCCTTCGAAGGCAACAACGAGTAATTAAAAATTTTAGAGAAGTTTACGTAGCTCACGTAAATTTTGAGTGGTTGTATATTCATATTTAACGATGCCACGTGGAGATGGATTCGATCTCTTTATATTCCTTTCACACCTTTCATTTCTGGTTCATTAAATGCGATATCCGAGGCATTCCTTTTCCGTCCTTATCATCCTCATGTCCCTCGAGGACTGACTTCATCAGGCCATCAAGATAAATGCATCAAGGCATGCCCTATTAAAATGGTCGTTTTCTACTTGAAATTTTCACGGGGCTTCTGTTCTCTCTCAATCTTACGAGGAATTCCGCATTCCACACTCGGTCGATTCATTTTTGTTTTCACATTGTTCACCGAATCACCAACAGTTCCTCCACTGCTGTCAATGTCCATGATTCACTGCCATAAATTGTGAGTTCTGATGAATATTCTCCTTACTTTATGCACAAATACCTGCTCTTACTAGTATCTAGATCCTTTATTCCTCTGAAAATCTTTCTTTACCTGGGCTATTCTACTGATTATTTTTTTGCTTCTTCACTCGCTGGTAATTCTGTTTCCCAAATAGTATAGTAGGTCGACCTCTTTTACTGTTTATTTTCCTATTTTTTGTTATTCATTGTAATATTTGATGGTGATATGGCGATTATTAGATGGCACAGGTCATTGTCCCACTCATTTTAACAAATTAGAAATTTTTTAAATGTTTTAAAGTCTCTGCTAATTTTTCATTGTGGATATTCATGCCTTTAAGACGGATTTATAATTCATCAATGCTTTTCTAATTGTCAACTTTGAGAATTACCGGAGAAATAAAATAGCCTCGTTTAACCCAGTTCCTATTTCTTGATTCTTCATGGATTGATCCTAATTTTATCACTCCCACGATTTTTAAAAAATTGTTGATAATATACCTGTCAATGTTCAGCACATCAACTTCTTTTGAGATTCTAAGCATTGAATTCTAAATATACCACCCCACTGCTTCGTCAAATTTTAGGGTCAAATTCTGGTCTGAGAACTTTGGCTATCATCTTCATTCAACTCGGAATCCTTTTCGATTGCTTTCGTAGTATGTCTCCCTTCGTTGCACAACTTTTCCATACATACAATCCATATCTTCACTCAGCATTATTTTCATTCATTAGTTCTCCGTTTTTCGTCCTTTTCGGTATTATTTATTGCGATCTTTATTTGAAATGGTTCATCTAGGCAGATTCTACTTTTACACGCACTTGATGTTTTCGCTCGTCTCCGAATGTATTCGTTGTTAATGTTTCTCTGGCCTCCCCGGCTTTACTACAAATATCGTTCCTTAATCTCATTTAGAATTTCTCAGTTTTCGCATTCTCATCCTTAAGTACTATCTTCAGCGCAATCCAAGTACTTCTGATTTCTTTACTCGACATTTTTCCTTCTCCCAAGAACTTGTTTTACTTCTTCCTCTATTCAACCTCTAAATTTTTTCTAACTCTCTTCTTCTGATCTCTAGGTGACATCTGATGCTTATTTATTCTCCTCTGCTTCCTAAAGTTAAACTTGATACAGAGTTTTATTTGAATTTTCTACTTGCGAGATGGTTTTCACCGCTTTCTTTAGCATTTTTTAAATTTTAGGTAGACATTACATTGCTATTAAATTTTAGCTACTGTCAGTATACTTTTGTCCTAGAGTATCTATTGTCGTCCTATTCTTGTTTCCTAAATATTTTTTTTTAAAGCTAGAACTTAGATTATTTAAAATCTTCCCATCTCTAAGGCATCTTCCTTGTGCATTTTCTTCGCCTATGGTTTGTAAATTGTTGTGTCCGTATCCGTTAGCTTGTGTTCTATGCCAGTCTTCATTTTGGACACATCATCCCTGTTTCCCGGCTATTCGCTCGTCTTGACCTTCGCCGGTGATAACATTGCTGTCACCGAGAATTACTCGATTTCTATCTTCACCTCTTACCTGCTTGATTACTTCTGTGGTATATCGATAGACTTACTCAAACTCCGCATCTTCTAGAAACTTGTTGTAGGCTTCAAAACCTCCAAAGCTGCAGTAGTTCTGACTTTTGGTTTTTAACGTCACCATTGGCTACCTTTTATTACACTGTAGGCAGCTTTTTTATCGGCGCTCTTTCTGAGCACTTTCCACCCTTCATCATTACCATTGCTCAATCTTACGTGTATCATTAAGTAGCTTCCACTCCGTAAGCCTCCTTGTTCAGTCCATTTTATTCCACTTATGCGTAATAAGTCGAGGATCATTCTTTAAATTTCCACCTTCGAGTTTTCTGGCCTTCGAAGTGATCTCAGGATTCGTCTTCTAATCTTTAAGAGAATTATCGAATTTGATCGACTTACACCCTCGTGTAGTCCCCGACCCGAAATTCGCATGGAGGACTTTCATTGTTTAACTAGATATCACATCTTTTAGTGAAGATAATACCTTCATGTTTTTATTGAGTGGAGTAGGTGCAATTAATCGGGATAATCGTGGTGGTTAGTAGTGGGGATTTGGCGAGTCTGGCGCATGACGTCACAACGTTCCCTTTCACTCCCAGTGAATTCCAGACACGTGCCGAGGCCATAGCTTCTCCCACTCGAGTTGGATATGTTCCCATTGGCAGTTACCAAGGTCTTAACACGTGCGGTTGCAACGTGACTCCTCCCACTCCCGCATATAAATGACTCCCGAGTGATTATTACCTCATTCAACGTTAACATGGCCTCCAGAACTGTCGCTGAGCTGCAAAGAGATCCCGAAGCCTCCCTGGAGGACACCAATCTCCGGGTGGAGAAGCAGTCAGATCCGGATACTTACATCGTGTACATCCCTCAACGAGGCACAGATTTTGTGCTCTCGGTACTTTTTAACGAAGTTTACTACTGCGTATTCCGACACCAGAGAAAGATATTTGAAGTGATCGGACATAAGGTGACTTTCTCCGGCTTCGAGAATGAGAATGGTGTAGTGGAGAGATTTAACATAACGAACCAGGATGACATCACCGATCCGGAAAAGCGACGCCTCGCGGACAAGCAGCACCCAATCATCTGGTTGGATGTGTACGAGTGCTACCAGCCCCGAGTCTACGCAAAAGGAGGAGGAACGAGGACTCAAAGTGATTGTATTGACGGACCAAAACCTGTTTGTTATACAGACCATAGAAAATCAAAAGTGGATTATGGTACCACAGACGCCATTAAAGGTACCCGTCTGAGAGTGATAAAGTTTATACTCAAAATTGAAGTTGATATGTATATTTATTAACAATAAATATATTAAATACTATACTATGTGTTTTTTATTTCCAAATGAAAGACCAGGGTAAATTTTAACAACAAAAGTTTATTTTCTTCAACCACACACAGATGAGTTTGTTACATTGTTCACCATATACATGGTTTCATAGTTCATTTCCCCACTCATACTTATGTTATAATCCTCTTGAAACAATTGAACAGCACGTCTGAGCGCAGACAGTTCTCTAGCACTCTCGTTTAAATAACCACATTCGATTAAATATCCCCAGATACAATCATATTGTCTCAATTGTATAGCATCGTAAATGATCAAAGTGAACATGATGATGTAAAACAATAAAATGATACAATTGACTAAAAAACCTAGCATATTTTATTTCGTATACACCAATCAGCTAGCTTAAAACAATTTTTTCCGGCACATTGTACATTACCATCCATATGGATTTCAATTAAACAACCCTCATTCGTGGTTAATTTCGCGAATGAGGGACACCCATAAAGTTCCAGATTAGCCACACAAATGCCCTTGGGAAGAAGACTTGTTAAGAAGGCAGCTTTTTGAGCACCCTTTGTGAATAGATATTTAAAATTTTTAGTATAATTGTGAAGTATACTCTCCAATTCTGAATAATCCACATCTCCAGAGTATTCGCACAAGCCGTGATAGTTGTTTCTCAGCCAAGAAGACTCTTTTGTAAAGAGCAATCTCTGTGGTGATTTAAATAACCACGTATTACAGCATTTATTCTGAACAGCGATAATTGCCAATTCTTTGACAATAAAATGTCCATTGCTACCCGTAAATCCTTGAAATTCGACAATGGCACCCATCGTGATGTATGTCCAACTTACAAGGTTTTTACACCCAATGCCAGGGGTTGAACTTACATCAAGACTCTCTAACTTACGGAACTTTCATTCACGCCAGAGGTTAGAAAGCCTTTCACTCACACAGGCTATTCATCAGCCGAACCATACGCTATGAGTACCATCTCTAATTCAAGTCTTTCAAAATCACAATCTGTGATATTCTTTGCTAATTTTGTGGCGAGAAAATGTCTCACTTTGTCACGACTAGCTGAAAGTCTCTGGAGAAATAAATCAATCAGCTTGAAGAGTTTCACCAATGCAAACCACTCTTCTTGCTTTAAATTAAAGGTCTTTTTAATAACCAAATGAGTCTTCCCAAAGTAATTCGCATAAGCCAAACAGGAAGTTAAAAAATGCTTTTCTCCTTTGTAAAAGAACAAATCCACATCCTTTTCACAGTTCAAGATGTTTGCCCACTCGCTTTGTGAAACAATTACACTTTTTTTTCCAACTTGATTAAATTGCACAACTGATTCAAAGTCTCTACCAGGATCGTAACCAATACACACACTCTTTGTCTTTGTTTTGTTCAAATAATACACAGTTTGAAGAAGTAAATTGTCCGATTGTCCAATAGAAGGAATAAAATTTCCAGCAGGTTTCTTTCTCTTCACCGGAGGAGACTGATGGTCTGCATCCACCGATGACTGCATGACGACTGGCGTATGGTGACGTAACCGTCCTTATTTAGAGGTTGATGTAGGAGGAGGGGTGGGGGAACAGTCATCCGGGCAAGGATCAACTTCGGTTTTGAGACGGTTATACTGGAACCACTGGGCGAGAGAATGTGCATCTCTCAATGCGCAAGTGCTGTTGCGCAATTTGTGACAAGGATTGAGGCAGGAAAAGGCAAGAAAGGAACATTTTTCGGGAGGGGGACAGTTTAACTCTTTTTCGAGAGAGATGAAAGTGCGTCCCGTGAGATCGGTCAGGAACTCACACTCTGCTTCGCTGAATGCGTAGAGAGCGGTTGCACCCTCAGTCATAGCTTCCAAGGTAGTTGAAAGTTCTGTGTGTGAAATGAATCCTTCGTTGAAGGATGTCTCATCTCGTTGTAAGGGGTCTGGGAAACGTAGCTTCTTTCCTCCAGCGATGAGCTTCCCATGTTTCTTGAAACTGCCCCAAAATAAACGATTTGAATCCACGTCGACGGCTGCAAGCTCCGTCACCCCACCTTGGCTATAAGTCACAGATACCACGATCTGCATTCTGCGGCTGTTTCTTCTCCAATAATCACCTCCTCTTCCTGCTCATCGTATTTATTCGGGAACAGCACCGCTGAGCTCTGGGATGACATTTGGCCCGCCGAACCCGCTTGAAGGTCTGATGAAACAGCTTCAGGGCTCGGCAATCGTTGAGATGAGGGATGGTGTGATGAAAGTATGTGAGGAATTTGTGTAGTGTTTGACCTAATGATTTACTAGCGGTATAGAGGCAGCAGTATTCACCGCAAATATCCGAACGAAAGCTTTGAATTTGAACGTGATTCCGAGTAACTGAGAATGACTTTAAAAAATTACTTATATTTGAAACGAAAGGAGGTAAGCCATAAGAATCGAAATACTCTGCATAATTATTATGTAAATAGACTGCAACCCAGTGTGAACCCGGTAATTTAGATGGATCTAAATTTATTATGTAAACTCCATTTCGTGGTGATTTTGGTAACCTATCAGATGCGTAAACTCCGCGAAATATATTGAGTGGTCTTAGTAACCTGTTAATTTGAATTCCATCCATGACTAAAAGTTTGTGATAATGTTTCTGTTTTTATCAATTTCCACTGTTGCATCATACTCTGAGAAAAGTAAACACGTAACCGTTCTCGATAATTCGTTTTCAAATCTCGCCTCTATTCTCACCACACCTCTATCTCCTAAACTTATATAGTCCTCATTACCCGAATCATCGGGTGTTAGATCGAAGACTAGCATAAAATAACCGTGTCCAAACATATCGTAAGTGATTTGATTATCCCTATTGTAATGCTTAATCCCACTTCCTGAGAATATTGTGTCATACGCTCGCGCCCAATACTTTTTACTTGAAAAATTGCATTGTAATCCCTCGGACGGAATTTGCACACCGTTCACAAAGAGTGAAAAATTCTCGAGCGAATAGTGAGAGAGAGCAAATGGATTCTTATTCAAACTTCCCGCATATGCTTCATTATCCACCATTGTAAAAATAATTACATTAGGTATTCGACCCACGATCGCATTGTCAAGGCTTAAAGTTCGTCCACCAGAAGGAACAGTAAAGGTTTTCAACTCGGTACGCTTGTAGTGATATTTGGCATTGTTGTTTTCCAGGATTTTATTATGTGCAACTAAAATGGATGGGTTAATATCGAAATGTTGAACGTATAAAGTTGCGTCTAAAATTTTCAATAGTCCATCATCATTCCCTCCCATAAGATGGAAAGCATGATTAGAGAGCAATAGTCTTATACCGATGTCTACTCGATCCATCATTAATTGTATCTGATTAAAAACATCTACGTGCAGTTTACCATACAACTCAACCTCTGCACTGTTCTTAAACCAACCCTTACGCCTTGTATAACCAGAATTTGAAGTATCTGTCAAGTTAATATCGTCTCCCGTGTCCAACTCCCACCCCACATTTCGTAAATGTGTTTTGCTCGCATCTGTTCCATAATTTAACACATTTTCCAGGTAGCTTCTGTAATGGTAATTATCCTCTGATGGTGTGACCAACATCCCATTGAAATAAACGTTACACTGCTCGAACAGAGAGTGCAGAATATTGTTCACTACTCCCGGTTGATTGGTAGCGGATTCATTGTAATCAGTCCCGTCTTTTTTGCAAAGTTTCACTTTAAGTCTAAGATATATACTATTCAAATCCTTATACGCATCCCCAGAGTCTTTGATCAGGAATTCTATAACCGATCGATTATCTAGCGAAGATATGGGTTTGTAGGACACGAGTCTTTTTGCCAAGATGTTAGTTTGCACCGGCGGATTGGGCTGAAATAAATCCAACGAAGTCAGCATATGCTCTGCCATTATCGCGAAAAAATATCTCCTCCAACAACCTTCTTTCCTCTTCGACTTCTCATCGACTGTCGCTTTTTTCTTACGCAGCTATGTTTTATTTTATTTAACCTTGGACGTTTCGCGATCCTCAACCCACCCCCAGACATGCCTTTTATCTTTTCCTCGGCCTTGCGTTTCAAGTTCTGACCTGCCTCGTTTATTCTACTGCGCAGTATCTCCTTAACCGGTTTTGTTCCAAGGTCTCCAAGAGCTGCTGCCCCAGCGCTCGCGGCCTCCTTACCAACAGTCTTAAGCCCGCTAAATAGCAAAGGTTTTGCAAATCGCCACAATCCCGCGAGGAAACTCCCGATACCTCGTCCCTTTTGCACCCTATAAGAAGCTCTATACAAGGATCCAATCTCTCCTCCCACCTGTTTTGAATAATAACTATAATATCGATCCATCACCGGCGCCATCTCGTCGTAAAATGATGTACTAACGTGAATCAATTCTTTTTTATAAAGTGTAGCACAACTATCGAGCTTTGCTCCCCACTATGAAAAGAAATTGCTTCACCGAGTTTATCAGCAAAAAGAATTTCAACACTCTCGATATTGTTTTTCTCGACGGGGTAGTAATAAATCGGATTGAAAGTTTGATATTCACCAATTTTGACATTTATGATGCGGATGCATCGACTCAAAGTGTCACCCACCAACTGCGGTTTTATTATATCTGTGTAAACGTAAACATTTTTTGAGGAGGTTGCAATGCTTCTTTTTCCTCTTTTTCCTTTGTCTTCTTTAGTGTTAATCTCTACCCTGGCATCATCGATGATTTTAGCTAACTCATCATCTGTCAACGTTGAATCTTTAAATGATAATCTAATAAGAACAGCCGATAATAATGATAGGTCATTTTTTATCTTTTCCTTGCCTTTTCCACTAAAGCCGGACAAAGTTCTATTGAATAAGTTAGCAAACGAATCATACGTTCCCGGAGACAACGAGTATTTTACTCCGCTCGCAAAAATTTGCGCAGACCGTGGTAATATGCGTTCATCAACTCCAACCTGGTTAATCCTTACACTCAGTTTATCAATATAACGCATTACTTCATTTGAAATGTACGTTTGTTTTTGTGTACTGGAGGTAATATATGGTTTTGCAAATGCCGCCGCAATACTTTCATAAGTACCAATGGGAATTGCAAAGTATGAATCATCTAAAAGTTTCACATTTATAACTTCTTTATCCCCTCGAACTAATCCCTCTTCAGTCCGGGTCCTATTATCCTTAGGAGGCAATTCGTCTGCTACGCGAGGCGCTGGAGTAAAGTTTTCGATAACAGCTGGTGTGTCTTCGGAAACTTTTTTTACCTCAATAGAAGGAATCGAAATCTCAGCTAGACCGACATACCACTCGTTATTTTCTAAATCGATGCGATGACTCAACTTTGTACGATAATGAGCGATTGTATTTCTTGGGAAAAAATCCCTCGAGCTATCGCTGGGTAGTGTAAGATAAAATTCGTTCATATTTTACGCACGGAAGAAGCTGAAATCCACGAGTTAAAAGACGGTGGGTATCCGTCCCACTTGATAAAATACTCCAAATTAGGACCACTCCCCCGACGTCTCAATATTTTCTCGATCCTGTACTCCGTGTCAGGAGACACGTTAACTTTGACTAATTCTTCCGCATAGAAACTACCCTTTATATCCTCCCCGTTCAAATCATTCAATTTATAGGTTGGCATTAGTTTCATTCGATCAATGTTTGTAACTTGAAATATTTCCTTGGTATAATTTGGTGTGTATCCTTTGGTGAATGGAATCCTCTCTTTACTAATCCTCACATAATCACCTTTACTAAATTTTGCATCCGTCTTCTTTAAGCTTTTTCTCCGACTAGCAATGATAAATGCATTTTTAGCATTCACTTGAGAGGGAGCGATCCTAATGCTAGAATGCGTACTATGGTTATAAGAACTGATGAGTTTTGGAAGCACATCGATATATTTGTAAGTTGCGTATTTTGTAAAATATTTATACATTTTTGTCTTGAGAGTTCGATTAAAGCGTTCCACGAGGCTAGCTTTAATTTCTGGATTATTTGTAGTGTAAAACTTTACACCTTGATTCGAGAGAAAACTTTTAAACTTGCTATTAACAAATTCCCCTCCCTTATCGCTCTGAATTTTCAATGGCTTGCGCTCGCGAAATATGACCTTAAATGCTTCTATAATTTCCTCTGGTCTTTTTGACTTGAGAGGACTAGCCCACGCATAACGGGAAAATATGTCTATTACGGTTAAAATGTAACAGAACCCATTGTTGTATTTTTTCAAACTTCTCAAATCATTTAAATCACATTGCCAACACTCATCTATATAGTTTACTTCGTAACGGTTTCTAACAAACTTTTTTCTCGCCGGCTTGTGACGCGTGTACGCTTCTTGAGATTCCAACCACTCGCGAATTGTTTTTATAGGGATTCCAGTCGCTTTATTTAATTTTATATCTGTGGAAAAACCAGCAGGATGTGCGGGATTGTTGTACACGCTAGCTATTACGTCGTGTCCCACTCTGCCCCGAACATTTTTGGTACCCTTTTTCGCTTGCTTCGCCTTGGAATTGGTCTCGGAGATGTCCATCGCTCCTTTGGAGATGTTCTTTGCTCCCTTGGAGGTGTGCTTGGCTCTCTTGGAGTTGCTATTATCCGCTTCATTTTTCTCGGTGGAGAATCGCTTTCGATTTGTTCCTTTATTCGTGCCCATGTTGAATCCAACTCTGAATTTGTCCTCCTAATTTCGTCTAACCGCCTTCTCATTGCATCGCTACCCTCATATAGCCGTGTTGGTGGAGAGTGTTTCACTATCGGAACGTGTACGGGAGATTTAAAGTCTGACACTGAGTCGAGATATTTATCGAGTATTCTTTTATACAAATGCCACTTGTCAATATCCTTGAGCCCTTTACTCGCTAACACAAGTTTCATTTCCTTATCCAATTTACTCAACCTAGCCTTTGCATGACTTCGATCAAAGACTTCGGGACTCACTACGAGCATTTTCTGCAAACTCATTTTCCCAGCAGGCTACCGATCACACCGCTTAAAATCGAACCCAGTAGTAATGGCAAGAAGCCACCTTTTTGTACGAGAAGTGCTCGTTTTCTTTTTACACTAGTTCCTCGTTCAGCCAACTTTCTCAGTGTGTTACGATGCTTGGATAATTTTCGTTTCAATCGCTTATCAATCTTGTGATTTCCGTTTAGAGTATTGAGGCAACAATCGCAAATTGTTTTAATCAACTCCTCGTCCGAGCTATTCAATATGGCAGTACGTAATTTAGGCTTTGCAGATTTTAGGACGTGGAGCAAGTGTTTATTGTTCTTCAATCTTTTCATCGCGTTGGGGCATGTAAATGACAGTGGCCCCGTCTTGGGGAAAAATTTTTGTTCTAAAGCGGAATCTCTCGTCCGTGTCCTGACCAAGATCAAGAACCAAATAACCGAATGGTTCTTGCGTAACCTGTTTATATACCCTCTCCAATTCCCCCGATTTTTCCGGATAGACCTGCCTAGCTAAATGACCAAATTGTAACTTATCTCTGGGATTTTTGAACGCTACAATATACTTTGAATTCAATGATATGTTTCTCGATTGCTGGCTTTGATAGAAAATATTCTGCGTGATCAAAAACACCGAAATGTTAAAATGATGGCTACCTCTGGTGAATAATCTACACACATCTTTGCTGTAGGCTCCCTCACTCATTAAATCATCTATAACGTACAAAGTAGTAAAATTCAACTGGTATTCGTATGTTAGGCTCACTTCCTGGGGCACAGCACCAAACCACTTGCTCTATTGGACTATCTATCATATAATCCAATTTTTCCAAAAACTGCGTGACAAATGTGGTTTTTCCACAACCTGACGGACCCGCGCAGATGCATGTGAAAGGATGTTTCCAGGCCAACGTCATGATTAACACTGGAATCATGATTACGATGAAACTAGTTTTTACCAATTTCAATCATTACCAAATGCCTGATCATGTGGACGCTTTCGCGGAATTCTGTAATGACCCCAAGCAAGCGTATTCATTCCATCCTCGCAAATATATCGTTTATCATCCGATGCATTTAGTGTCACCTTATTTATTTTAACAGTGTATAACTCGTGCATTTTGCTACGGATTACGTTCATCTTTCGAAATTGCGTCGAGTTCTCTCTTAAACAATTAATATAATCACCAAATTTTAGGCATTTTTCCTTGACAGATTTCGTTATCCCCTTTGCCTTCTTTTTTTCTTTACCCGATTCCATCTTGAATGAGTACAATTTGCTTCTTAATCCAACGAAAGCCGTCATAATGAGACCATCGCACTCGTCTTTGAACTTTCCAATGACCTTCTTGTTTTTTTCAGAATAACACGGATGTTCTTTTGGATAATTCGAGGTGTCGAATGCATCAAGGTATTCTAGCATATCTCTGTATACATCATCCGTTCTAATCTCATAAATGAAGCTGTCAGTGTCTGTGTAGGCGAGTGACAATTTATTTTGGTACTTGGGTAGCATGGTACTGTAATGAAAGTCGTACATTAGAGTTTTGCTGAGATCGAGAACGCAGAAACCAATGTATATTGGCTTAACCATTTTGATGGTGGCTTTCCGCATGTGAACGGCTACTAAAGACTCGTTGAAAATTGTCCTATCCAAAAATGTCGATTTATTGATTAATTTTTGAAGTCTTTTTTCGCTTGTCACTAATTGCATATTCATCCGTTTCCTTACATTCTCCATTGTCTTGCCAAATACGGCATTATTCATGAGCTTGTAAAAGTCCTTCTCAAACTCATTTTTAGCAACTTTTCGACGATCTGTATTTAGGTCAATATAGGTCTTTAACCACGAAGACTGTTTGAACTCGATAACTCTGTGCACTTTTTTGAGTATGATGCCTAATTCTAATGCCTGTTTCAGGTTCATGTAATGAATTACATATTTACTTTTATTTTCGAGGGTGGTCAGAAGTTTTTTATGTTTACCGTTAGGTGGTGTCTTGTTTTCCGGGCAAAGAGGGAAATCTGAATGCGTATCGTGCAGCCGATTTGGGTACTCAAGATCAACTTCGAGAATGTATCCAGTTTCACTGTCATCGGGAACATTTTTCACGCTAAAATCGTCAATTTCCTCCTCATTTAACCACCGAAATTCACCGTAAGGAAGGGGTCTGGAGAGTGCCCAACCGTAGAGATTATTCGCGTCAAGATAGGTTAAATAAATCGAATCTTTACCTGGGTCATAACCTGACATGTACTTATTGTTGGATTCACAGTATCTTTTACAACACTGTGAAATTCCTCCGCGAATTCCGTTTTCGATCATGAGTATCATATCGTAATCAGTCAAAAGCTCTAATTCTATTTCAGTGTACTTAAGCATTGCATCAAATGTTAAACCTGGTGCCGTGTAATACCACGCAGGATCTAATTTGTAGGCTCCGTAGCACACGTCACGAAAGTTCTCAAAAACATCAGCGAGAAGAGTGACGTCACTTTTCAAATACACATCACTGTAATCACCGAGTGTTTCACATCCAAACGAAGACCATACGTTCAAAGCGTGACCATAATCTTCCTCTGACACATGCTCGTCGTTCAATCTGTTGTAAAATTTATCCTTGTCCGGGAGCAAGGTTTCATCGAGCTTATTCAACGAATCAGTGTAATCATAGGGATAAACCCCCTTTCGTGTAACTAGTCGCGTCTTGTCACCAAAAATTTCTGTGGTATATTTAAATTTAGTCAGGTTCGAGACTAGAGAAGCAAGAGAAGCGGGCATAAATCGAAAGGTATCGACAAAACGAATTTTGAAATTATCCTCTATAGACTTGGAAAAAGTGATATATTTTTCTTCAGAATTTGGAATAATGAATATTTCCCTCTCATCATAGTCTAGCTCTCGTACAATGAAATGACCATCATAGGCGGACAGGTTATGAATAAAAATAGGAAGAAATTGAGGCATCTTATACTGCACATTGCAAAAGGAATGAGCTGGACCTCGATACTGTCCCGTCAGGTGATCGTGATCCCTAACCCTATCCTCGTTCAACTCTTTCCCACAAATGTGGCACGTCGATGCGTTTTGGAAAGCGCTCTCATTTTCCTCTGTGAGTGGTGTTATAGGAATAGTATTTTTGTACAACTTGAAAACCTTCTGGGCTTCATCTTTTATACTGTCAATAAAAACACGTGCCGCATTAGGCCCTCGATACAATACTGGCTCTTCGCATCCGTTTGGAGTGATCATGATATAACAAAAGCTGAATGGCTCATGCTTCTGTATGATGTTAGTGAACGAAGTACTAGAGGACGGTTCGCATGTGTTTACATTATTAAGTAGACATTCAAAATCGGCATATATCACGTAAGGTACACGGAAAGTGCGATTAATGTGGGTAAATTTCAATAATTTATTGTCCTCGTCTGGTAGCACTATTTTACTTGGCGTCCCCGTTCCTCTGCATAAGTCTTTGTGAGCCTGCAATTTTTGTTCGTCATGATAATAAGTTAGACACCGTTTGCAAATAAATATTTTGTGTTGGTGTTTTGTTATTTGGGAGCGCACGAGTCTTTCAAAATTGTTTATCCAGCAGTAGTGAGCAGTTGTTTCATTCGTAATGTAGAGGAGGTCGCGATGATCCTCGAGCTCATAATCTACAATTTTTATAGGATATACATTGTTTTTATCATCTAGTCCAAACACATCAATTGAAATGTTATTGGAGCGCTCGAATTTGGGGATATCCTTCAGATCGACTGGGTAATCGATACATTCCCAATGGTAACTTTCATTAAATATATTAGTATTATACTTTGAAACTCTCTGGGGGTCTTTAGCGATATAGTTTGCCCATATCGCATACTTGAAACAGTACTGGTCTTCATTTTCCACGTTTATAACTGCTTTGGTATTTTTTATCTTTCGTGGCAAATCTATATACGTTGAACCTCGAAGGGGGGTGTACTTGTTAATACGGAGCTCTAAACCTACAACTTCAGCTAAAGTCCATCCTGACCCTTTTGCTTGAAACTCGGACTTTTCTTTTAAAAGTTTAGAAAATTTCTCGTCCACAATCTCATTTAACTGATCAGCAAGTAGGACTCGTTGATTACTAGTCTTAAATGAGGTATCTAGCTCCTCGTGTTCTCCTTTTCGAAATTTGCAAATCAATACAAGGTTGAACTTTATACTTCTGTTCGTCCTTATTTGCTCTCTAATTTTCTCAATCAATAGATTTTTTATTCCATCGAGAAAAGTTACAACGTCCTGAACATCCCCCTCGGGGGTTATCCAAAAGGTTTTAAGCCTGGATCAAATTGCCGATTCGATTTCATTGAACCCTCTCCCTATTTGCTCGTTAATTTTCATCCGGTGTGCGTTAGTATTCTCATGAGGCATAGCCTCATCAATGCTGTAGAAGATTTCGCAGTAAGAGCAATATTTTCTACCATTTGCTTTATCTAACGCATCTTTCATTTCATGATAAGTTTCCATGTCATCAATGCTTTCGTTTTCAAAAGCTATTTTTCTGTAAATGCACGCTAACGCTTGTTCAAGTTCTTCTTTAGTTCTATATGCATTGTTTTTAAAGTTAAAAATGATGTCTGTAATGGATGTCATGATTTATGTGAGAAATCTGAAAAAATAGAGAAAAGCTTATCTCATTCTTCGTCTTGGATCAATTGTAGGATCATAAAAACGTTCGATTCTAACCTCGTAACGCGTACCATCTACTTAAAATCTCAATTTAAATAAAATGTTAGTTTATTCTGCGATAATAATTTCCTCAAGGTGGTATTTTAAGTTGAGAACTTGGAATATGGCTAAAAAGTTGGACTTACCAAGATGGAGATACGATATTGTTGTCTTCGTAGAGAGCAGATGACGTTGTCTTTGAGGAGTAGTCACCAAGAGGAAGTTCTCGGATCAAATGACGAGATTGCAATGAATGCTTCCGTCTTCGATCGGTATTTATAAAAGGAAATCTTCTCCTCCTACTCTTCAGCGGAAGGCTGCCAAGTGGGTTGATAAGACTGTGAATGATGTCAGCTGCAGAGGTATTCCAACTAAGTGGAAAAAAAACCGAGGTCAATCCTTACGGATAGATGACAAAGTTATGTATTTCCTTACACCCAAATAAGGTAAGGAATGCGCAAAGCTGCTACTGAATGAGGCCAGTAGTGTGAAAAATACCTAGCTCAATTCTCCCCGGGTAGATTGCGAAGTCGTTCCCTCTTTCCTTTCACCCCAAATAAGGTAAAAAAATCCACAAATAAGGGAGTTCTAGACCATCGCAGGAATTATCTCCCGAGTATAGGGGCCACGCCCTTGGTGTGAGGTGATTTCTTTTACGTACAAAAAATGAGTGGTTACTTACTCATCAACATTCAAATTTAAACTATGGTCCTATTCGTTCAATTAAGGGAGTTATAGATAGTCGTAGGAATTATCTCCAGAGTATAGGGACCACGCCCTTGGAGTGAGATGATTTCTTTTACACGCAAAAGATGAGTGGTCACCTACTCATCAACATTCAAATTTAAACTATGGTCCTATTTGTTCAAATAAGGGAGTTAAAGACCATCGCAGGAATTATCTCCAGAGTATAGGGGTCACACCCTTGGAGTGAGGTGATTTCTTTTACACGCAAAAGATGAGTGGTCACCTACTCATCAGCATTCAAATTTAAATTATGGTCGTATTTGTTCAAATAAGGGAGTTATAGATGGTCGTAGGAATTATCTCCAGAGTATAGGGACCACGCCCTTGGAGTGAGATGATTTCTTTTACATACAAAAAATGAGTGGTCACTTACTCGTCAACATTCAAATTTAAACTATGGTCCTATTCGTTCAATTAAGGGAGTTATAGATGGTCGTAGGAATTATTTCTCGAGTATAGGGGCCACGCCCTTGGAGTGAGATGATTTCTTTTACATACAAAAGATGAGTGGTCACTTACTCATCAACATTCAAATTTAAACTATGGTCCTATTCGTTCAATTAAGGGAGTTATAGATGGTCGTAGGAATTATCTCCAGAGTATAGGGACCATGCCCTTGGAGTGAGATGATTTCTTTTACATACAAAAAATGAGTGGTCACTTACTCATCAACATTCAAATTTAAACTATGGTCCTATTTGTTCAAATAAGGGAGTTATAGACCATCGCAGGAATTATCTCCCGAGTATAGGGGCCACGCCCTTGGAGTGAGATGATTTCTTTTACATAAATAAGACGAGTTGTCACTTACTCATCAACATTCAAATTTAAACTATGGTCCTATTTGTTCAAATAAGGGAGTTATAGACCATCGCAGGAATTATCTCCCGAGTATAGGGGCCACGCCCTTGGAGTGAGATGATTTCTTTTACATACAAAAGATGAGTTGTCACTTACTCATCAACATTCAAATTTAAACTATGGTCCTATTCGTTCAATTAAGGGAGTTATAGATGGTCGTAGGAATTATCTCCAGAGTATAGGGACCATGCCCTTGGAGTGAGATGATTTCTTTTACATACAAAAAATGAGTGGTCACTTACTCATCAACATTCAAATTTAAACTATGGTCCTATTTGTTCAAATAAGGGAGTTATAGACCATCGCAGGAATTATCTCCCGAATATAGGGGCCACGCCCTTGGAGTGAGATGATTTCTTTTACATACAAAAGATGAGTTGTCACTTACTCATCAACATTCAAATTTAAACTATGGTCCTATTTGTTCAAATAAGGGAGTTATAGACCATCGCAGGAATTATCTCCCGAGTATAGGGGCCACGCCCTTGGAGTGAGATGATTTCTTTTACATAAATAAGACGAGTTGTCACTTACTCATCAACATTCAAATTTAAACTATGGTCCTATTAGTTCAAATAAGGGAGTTATTAATGATTTTCTTACAAAGATACCTGCTACTAACCTATATTCTCCTAATACCATCATTCATATATTGGCCCACCGAATCTAAACTATTTGCTCTATCAAAATTTTTTAAACGGGGTTGTTCTTTTACTAATCTCCCCGAATTTTAGAGGAGAAAACGAGAGTACTAGGACCAGGATTTCTACCATACCCTTAGTATCCTAGGATACTTAAAAAATTTCATCCTGTTTTTTGACCGGGAGTCGAAGGGGGGTATTGAGCATAACATGCTCATGAATTTTCTCGGTTCCAAAAGCAATAGAAAAAATAGGAAAAAATCCGAAAAACTCAGTTTTACGGATCATATTTACCTTAAAGCGGCAAACTCCTTCGGCGTCCGGGTCTCTGATGATTCTTCCGGAATTCAATCAGAATTCATAAAGAATTCCTACAGAATTCACTTCTTGAAGACCTACTCGATGATTCAGTTGGACCGATGGTATCAGACTAGTTCTGAGACCGCTGGTGATTCTCTCAGTGACTGCACGGCCTTATATACTGCTTAGAAGGTACCGTGGAAGGGGCAAATCTAGGCGTAACCTACCCATCCCACTTGGATCGCTTGGAAACGACTTTCACTTATAGCCTTGCCTTCTAGGCGTAACCTACCCATCCCACTTAGATCGCTTGGAAACGCCTTTCACTTATAGCCTTGCCTCATACCATAGACAATATGTGCAGTTTTTGAGGAGGGTTCTGAAAATGAGTATTTATCGCTGTGGTGACGAATTTTTGGAAATGCTAAAGTATTCTAGATTGAATTTGATGATGATAGGAATTTGAATGGTGATCATAGCATAAATATTAACAAAGTTATTGCGATTTTTAATAATCAACAATTGTTTATAAGACAAGATACTATTTATCTTCATAACTATGACTTGTATCGAAAAAGTTTAAGAGACCTTTTTTACTGATAATTATTTGCTCTTTCACTTAAAAGGATTTATTTTCAAAAATGTTCAATAGCAAAGTAGTTAGAGGTATTATTTCGGTTATTTCCGATGCCGAGACGGGGAAATACGATTCACGTTGCAACCGCACGTGTTAAGACCTTGGTAACTGCCAATGGGAACATATCCAACTCGAGTGGGAGAAGCTATGGCCTCGGCACGTGTCTGGAATTCACTGGGAGTGAAAGGGAACGTTGTGACGTCATGCGCCAGACTCGCCAAATCCCCACTACTGTGGTTGCCCCTATCCTTCTATGTTGCAGTATTATAATCGTTAAAAAGATATCACGGCGCCTGTGAATCAATTGGAATGCAGCAAACCAATCTTAAGCTGCGCCAAATATCAAAAGTTAGCCGTGTGCCTCTTTCCAAGAATATTTTTTAATATTCCTTTAATTTTTCCCTTGGTTTCCTGATCACTGTAACTGTGGCAACCAAATTACATCTAAGGCCCCTATTAGCCGAGGCAACCAGACGCGCAACCGGTTGCGCGTCCGGTGGAACTGGTCAGTCGTGGGGCACAGAATCAAATGAGTCCTATTAGCCGAGGCAACCAGACGCGCCACCAGACTTTCCAGTCGCCTAAGCCCCGCAACGGCGCCTTCCACCTTGGGTTGCTCAGGCCCCTATTAGCCGAGGCAACCAGACGCGCCACCGGTGCGCGTCTGGTTGCCTCGGCTAATAGGGGCCTAAAGATTAATCAGACTAGTAACTTCGTGAAGGGAGAAGTTATGAAACTGGACATATGCAATGGCATTTTAGGCATCTATCAATATAAATTTTCGCTGTCGTATTCTTTAAAAAAAAACTCGAGACAAAGGTAATCCTTAACTTCAGCTAATGATCCATTTATACTGTATGAATGGCAACACTAGGAGTTACTCCTAATTGAAAGGCACATCTCCTGGTTCATTTTAGGAATTGCAAGGCTATTGGGTCGGGCTGAAGATCTTTCGGTGAGAGAGGAAGTTTAAGAGCGCCTTCACTGATAGCAACTGACATTAACCTCCTTTTATGATTTTTCTGTATTCACTTTCAGTAGAAATTAATAAGTGTCGAGGATTATGATACTGATTCGCTTATTCCGTAATGATGAATAGTGAGCGTTAAGCGAACTACGACAATAAACTCTTCCGTGTTCCTTTATCGTTTCTGGACATCCTCGTTTTTCCTACGGATTATATTGATCCTCTGTGATGGCCTTCATTAGGAATTGATCCATTATCCCTAAAGATCGAACGAAGAGTGAGGAATCCGTCAAATAATATCACCTTTTGCCAATACTCATCCATTGTAGGCTACTATTTATCTTAGTTGTCATGAAAATTTTGCGCGTGGCGTATTTGAACCTGAAAGTTTACCTTTTCATGAGAATGCTTTTAGAGTTCCTATGCAGATGTTATTAGTTATAAATGAAAGTGAAAAAAATTTGTGAATGTCCTCAGTATTTATTCAAGTACGACGTGTTTCAGCGATTCATCGCTATCATCAGGTACGAATGAATGGTTTACGTCAAGAAGTCTTTTATATGTGTACATGCGGAAAGGAGGGGGTATGGTTATGAGTTGGTGGAAGTTGGAGAGGGGGGTTGGGGGGCTAAAGGATGGGGGAATGGAGTGGGGAGGCGGTTGGGATACGTAAGGAATTGGGGTTCGGTTGAAGGTTTTAGCGGGGGCAGGGCTAACAGCGGGGATTGACCAAGGAACTCAATGCCGTTCATGAGATTTACTTTGCGTTTCCTCCTTCTGGTGATCTCCCACTGCTCAAGTGCGTCGAGCCGACGCACTGCAATATGTTCTTGCAATATGTTCCACAACATCTCGCCAAACACCGTTGAATACATCAGATGTTATTAGTTGACCTTCTAATTGACATTTGTGATTCTTAAAATATCTACAGAGAATTCACTCATTGATATATTTCGTTGGTATCACAGGCTCATTGGTTGAAATGCATCCTTTGTACGCTTCTATTCACTTGAGTTGTTGTGTGTACAAACACGAGACCCACTTAACTGATGGTCGGTGAAAACTTGTAAGGTTGGCACATGAAGCAACATGCATCTATCGCCCTCACGACTCCAAGAGCCGACGAGGAGCCCCATTTGAATTAAGATTAGCGGATTGAATACACTGATGGGAGGGACTCACACGTCCACGCTCGCGTTGTGCCCTTGGAGTGTTTTATTTCAGTCTCCGTGGCGTGGTCTTTCCTTCCTTTAGATTCATGTTTGCAGTCACCGTATATGTCCCACTAATTCTTAGCTACGTTGCCGAGGTCTATTTTGTCCGCGGGAGTTGCCGTAAAGTTCTGAGTACTAAGGGTTTGAATACTAATTAATAAATTCTTTTTCAATCATTAAAAGAGGAATTATTAAAATCAACATTCGTCTTATTAGTTAAGTGTAATGCATCGAAATATATTATTAAAATATATTTAAATTTTTACGTCCTAAATCCACTACTTTTCATTTACTTACATATTGTTTCACTGATCATGAATCATACCTAATACCATACCTAATCATCATCACTGGACCGCACTCGTAGGATTGGTTTGACGAAGCTCTCCACAGAAATCTCCTGCCAGCTAATTTTTTCACACCTCCTTATTTCTTTCTCAGGACAGGTGCCATAGATGCTAAGTTGGTGGAGATACAGTAATGCGTTGATTGTCGAGTGAATTATTTGTTTGGAAGATTGTTCGATCTTATTTTTATAGCATTTAAAATTATTAATCCTCTACTCTCGCATTCAATCTTTATGATGCCTATTATTTTGGAAACTATACTACTACTATATTATTTATTTTTTACACGGCCGGCCTTAGGGCAGAGCGACCGCCCCGGGCCCCGCGCTTTGGGGGGCCCCGCGTTCGTGAAAAAAATTAAAATATACCGTCGTTTTGAAAACGCAGTTTCAAATATTACTGTATTGTTAAGTCCGAGCTAGGCAAAAAATTATATTATGAAAAAGGAATAATAATGCAGCTAAACAAATATTCGGAGATTTTTTTGTTTTCCCCATAAAGTTTGAAATCTCTCCATATAATGACGAACTGAAAGCAAAGTGTGAACAACTTGAACTTGAGCTTAGTGTAGTTTTGAATGAAGGGTTTTCCAAAGACAATTGTAGGTGGGGTATAGAGTTTAATATTTTAAGTGAAGGGGCCCGCACTGAAGGTTCGCCCCTAGCCCCGCAACTGCTAGCGTCGGCCCTGATTTTTTACATTCTTGTGGTGAACGCCTCATGTTCATGATAAAACACTGTCATCATCCAAAAAATGCATTCACTCAGGGGGATATAAGGTATAATCAGGGGTGTTGACCGAAATTTATATACTTGATGATGAGATCTATTAAATTCATAACTCTTCAATGCTATTCATTGCATTTGCAAACATTTCACTTCAAATTAATGGAAAAAAAAGTGTATCGCACTCATTACCGCTCCGCAGACATTTTTGCAAACAGATGTAAATGCGACCGAATTGGCTACAGAAATCAGACTTTTATTGGGTAGAATTGGGCCTTCTCTACTCTGATTTGGAATTCCACATTTCTTAATCATGGCCAGTCAATCCGTTTGATACTTATCATTATATAAACCACCATACGAAAATATGAGGTTCATCATTCCTATATATAGCACCATTTTACGAAAGCCTCTCTCATTGATATCTTCACTGCTGTCATTGTCCATGGCCCTCCTCTGTATATAATCATTGCGTAGAGATTTTCCCAATTGAACTTCGTAATATAATGCTATTTTTTGTTTTCATATCCAAAGACAATCGGTTACAACGTTCCAAATATGAGATTTTATGATGCAAAGCTCGGTTCCCAACCTTTAATTTCCTCCTTTACCACTTTATATTTGTGTAACTAATATCGTAAAGCCAAAAACGTATCGTGCACATTTTACGTAATATCACTCCGAGTAGGTGACACTTTCATTTAGAAATACTTGTATAAATAGAAATTTGATTTCATTACCCCCTATAACATGTATGCATATTTCCTGGTGAAGAGATACATAACTCCTGGCGTCCGCAATTACCGATAATCTTCGGTGTACTCCTTAGGGGTACGCGTGCAACAGGTGGGGAACCGCTGTTGTTAAGCATACTTTCAGGTCTTCTTACAATTAATCATGTAAAACTTTTTTTCTGGATTCATTTGCAACGGGAATGGAAACGTAGTTGTTGAGGTTTACGAACACGAGTTTTTGGCTACTTCATTGTGGCAGAGAAATAAAACAATGCCTTCTTACTGCGCTGTATCGCTTGTTCATTCCGATTCTCCTTATTGCCGCTAAACGCAGTCATTATAATCTTACTGCTGGTGATGTTTTCCTCAGTCGGCCGTGCAGTCATTTAAGAATCGAAACGGGCTTTATTTTTCCATCCCTTCTTGTTATTCACGTCTTTGCAGTGTAAATTTCCACTCCACGGTAGTTTGTGCATCACGCTGTGCAAGTTCTCGTCTCGTGGAAAACTGGCTTTGTTGCCCATTTGAATTATTTATTCCGAATGCGATGGCGTGCATTCGCTCCTGGTGATGAGTGATCAACTTCCGTCTCCGACTCCCTGAACGCTTGAGGCGTCGGCGGGCTCCCATCGCGGCGGCGCCCCTAACCTTTTTCCTTCCCTTCCTTCCCCTCCCCGGGTGTCTGGGCGTATAAGCCACTGGCTCGGTTCCCCGCCCCGGTGCGTTGTATCCTTCGAAGGGTTCACCTAGAACCCTCAAACTCTCTCCCTGAACGCTAAATCCTAAACAAAGTATCCTGGTGTTCCTCAATGTCGCTCGCAATAACATGGGCACGTACAGCCTTCGACATATGTTAGGAATGAATCTGTTGGAGGATAGAGACATCCGTGAATCTTGAAACAGTCCTTCTACAAACACGTGACCCTTGTTTTTATCCCATCATTGTTGTTTAGATTTTATTCGGCATCATGATCGTTTCTGGTCAGCAATGCTGAGATATCCCATGAATTTTCCTAACGGCTGATGTTTTCACACCGACGTATTTCTTCTCTTTCACATCCGTCTTTACTAGTTCCATATACTTTATTCGAGGTCCGTTCTTGCCATGCACTTGTGCCTCAGCGATTGTCTCAATGTGTCAAGATATGGCCTAAAAGGTATTACGTCTTCTTGTCAATGTTTTCAGGAGTCTTCTCTTCTATAAGGAGAGCTATCATCATCACTGATCAACGATTCTAAGTTTGGTTTGACGCAATTCTCTGCCCAATTCTCCCATCAGAAAAATCTTTTCACACCTACGCATTTCTTCTCATTCGTATCCTTATTTACTTGTTCCATGTATTTGATTCGAGGTCGTCCTTTTCCATTCTTGCCTTCAACTTGTTCCTCGATGATTGTCTTCTTCAGGACATCTGATGTCTCCAGATGTGGCCTTTAAGGTTATTTAGTCCCAGATAACACGGCATTTGTATTACATCTGTATTACATCAATAATACACAAAAAAATACGTGACCAAATACATATGTATAAGATGGAATACGATCGTATTACATCGGTATATTTCACGTAGAAGTGGTTCAAAAGTCCCTATGGATGTATGTATACGTGCGTATTACAAATTGGAAATCTGAATACCCATATATGAATGATACATATGTATACAATGGAATACAATCGTATTACGTCTGTATATTTCACGTAAAAGTGGCTCAAAAGTCCCTCAGGATGTATGTATACATGCATATTACAAATTGGAAATCTGAATATCCTTACATATAATATACATATGTATCTGCAGGCCCTCGTACACGAATTATACATATTGATTTTCTGACCCACATCTACTTAATATCAATATGGATCAAACGGATGAATACCCTAGTAGAAAAAATAGTGTTCTTTTGGTGTTCTTTATATGTTCATTCAGTGTTCAAGTGTTCTTTTGATGTTCTTTTGGTGTTCTTTTATGTTCACCAATTTCTTGGTGTGTTCTTTTGATGTTCAATTTATGTTCTTTTTATGTTCATCTCAGTGAACACAAAATGCACATTTTTCTTTATGTTCATTTTGTGTTCCCTTTGAGTTCATTTTATGTTCACCATGGTGAACACAATATGAACATTTTTTTATGCGTTCATTTTATGTTCACTTTGTGTTCATTTTATGTTCACCATGGTGAACACAAATTGAACATTTTTTTATATGTTCATTTTATGTTCACTATGTTGAACACAAAATGAACATTTTTCTTTATGTTAATTTTGTGTTCCCTTTGAGTTCATTTTATGTTCACCATGGTGAACACAATATGAACATTTTTTTTATGCGATCATTTTATGTTCACTTTGTGTTCATTTTATGTTCACCATGGTGAACACAAATTGAACATTTTTTTATATGTTCATTTTATGTTCACTATGTTGAACAAAAAATGAACATTTTTCTTTGTTGTTCTTTAAAATAAACCAGTATAAAAATTCTCATTCCTTGGAGGTGATTGTGGATAACTGCAGTTCATGTGTCATGACAAGTAGCTTTACATAAAACAAGTAATACAGATGATTTTGGAGACTTTGTCTACCAAAAATGAGTTTGAATTTCGCCATCTTGAAATCCACAAAACTGTATTTTTTAGCAGTTTTCCATAATATTTCTAGAAATTTAAAATAATGAATTTCCGGGAAAATTATCCCAAAATGAAGGCATATCATAAAAAAATGGACATTGAACGATCCTAGAATGCAATCAAGGAACACCTGAAAACACTCTCAATATGTACTTTATTGCATACTAAACAGGGATAAGGCTTGAGCATTTGGCTTTTACTAATAAGTTCGTTTCTAATAAAAAAAGCTGGAAATAAAATGATTTGAAACTTATCCAAACATTGACATCTGATTCACAAAGATGTGAAAGTGTTCATGGTAATGATGGGACTTCTGTGAAAGCTTTTTCTTTGTTGTTCAACAAAATGTTCTTTTTATGTTCATTTTGTGTTCTTTTGATGTTAAAAAAAAAATGTTCATTTTGTGTTCAAATTATGTTCTTTTTATGTTCACAGACGAGTGTTCATTTTGTGTTCTTTTTATGTTCTTTCTGTCACAAAACACATAAAAAGAACATAACGTGAACATTCGGTGAACATAGAAGGAACACAATTTGAACATTAAATGAACATAAAAAGAACACTGAATGAACACACTTTTTTCTACTAGGGTAAATATAAGGAAACCAGAACATACAGATAATAAAACATTTATTCAAAGAGAAAAATAAAATAATACACACAAATAACAAGTGTGGCCATGAATATTGCTAACAAGCATTAAGGGCCAGCAAACAGTAGGTAAAACTTAGTTAAAAAAATGGCACAAAGATAAATCAAGTACAAACAATGGTTTGAGTTGGAAAATAGAAAAAAATGTTAGCACGGAACAAGCGTTGTAACCCATTGCACAAGAAGAAACCTGAATTCAGGAAACCAACTCTGCACAATTAGCCACTTTCTGAAAGGAGAAAAGAAGTCAAGTTTAAAAGTCATGCAAAAATATCTTTTTGTAAGATCTGAATAGGAGCTCAAGGCCTTTCAATTTTATTTTTTTCAATTCATATAGATCTCAAGTCAGTATTCTGTGAAGTCTGTAATTTTAGTACTAATTCTGTATTCTGAATGCAAATGAAAGTTTAGCTTCTCTGCTAGATTCCAGACATAAGTTTTAAATTTTTTCATTTATCAATTATGTCGAGGTCCCAGCTAGCACAGATTTGACCTTGTCCTTTGAGAAATCATATATTTTGGGGATATGCTTTCATTTTACAAAATTAATAGCCTTTCTCTTAAGAAGAATAAGAAATATGAGAAAAGATCATATGACTACTTTTAAATATAAATTAACTAGGAAAACTTGAATCCATTGGTATGCTTATTTAGTATGGCAACCAACATGGATATCCATTGGATATCCAACGGATATATTTGTGCTGTGTGGGACTTATCTTGCGTAAGGGGAGATAACGTCGGGGTCACCAATTTGTAGCGTGGATGTGAATACGGACGTGGTAAAATGAATACCATCACCAATTATGCATTAAATGGTTTATTTCACTTCGTTTGTACGGCACAGAACAAGCTCTCAAATATCAACAGCTTAACCCTTCTCCTCAGACTGTCATGGCGTCACTCTTCTTCCATTTTTTTTTGGCGTCCTCCTTCTCCAACGCTCTCTTGTGGCCGTTGGCTGAAACACCTTCTGCTTGTCCGCCACAACACTCATGATACAATCTATTTCTGGAAAACATGGTAATTACAAGGCAAAAAGAGACAAGAAGATATGATAGCAAATATCTATCAGAAAGTTATATTGTCCGATCAGTTGGGCATTCTGATGATGACATAGGCATGAAAGCTGTTGTCATGATGACAAGACCAAAAAACCCAACTGATGGTAAGACATCAGACTTTAAGATGGGTGTTCAGCTGGGTAGGGGTGAATGATACATATTGAAGATCCTCCTGGAGGCTCTAACATTCACACGGCCCTCAAGCAGGATTCATTGTCTTTCAACGCATTTCTTTTGCAAGCCACTTTCTAACAATCACAGCAACACTCAGACATTACTTGGGTGGCCTAATTATTATAGTATTCTACCGATTAAGGTAGGTTTCCATAGAGTACTTAAGAAGTGTTCTGAGAGCCCCTTTGCTTCCAGCACTGCCTTCTTCAATTCACTGTAAGGCCTACTCCCTTTCAATCTATCTAAAAATCCTATTCCTGTCCTCCCCCTCCCTCGTTTCCCTAACATTCTACCCTCTAACACCATTTTCAACATCCCCTCCCCGCCAAGTACTCTTCCCATCCATACCTTCTGTCTCCTTCATATCTCATCTAAAAGCTGCCTTTCCTCACCAACCATATCCAGCACTTCATCGTTCCTTTTCCTCTCCGTCCATGTCACCTTCTCCAGACCCACATCTTGAAAGCCTCCAATCTTCTCTTGTCTTCTTTCCACAGTCTCTACGTTTCCACACCGTAGAGAGCTACACTCCAGATCAAACTCTTCACTAACCTTTTCTTTAAATTCTTACACAGCGATCCTCTCAGAATCTCTTTCCTGTTTATGAACGCCTCCTTTGCTAGTGCAATTTGATTCCTGATATATTTGCTACTGTGTCCGTTTTCTTCTAATGTGCTGCCCAAATAGTTGAATTGGTCTATCTGCTCAAGTTTTTCCCAACCTACTTTTACCTGGACTCTCACATTCCTCACTCACGATGCTTTACAAAACTGCATTACCTTAGTCTTCTTGTGATTGATCCTCATCCCATACTCCTCGCACCGCTCGTCTAACGTATCCATTATAGTCTGCAGTCTCCTCGCTGACTGGCTAATCAGTGCCTGATCATCCGCGAACCTCACCGATTTAAACATCATTCCTACCACTTTCACTCCAGCTTCCAACTCGTCCCACTCTTCTCTTACCATCACCTCAGCATATACGTTAAAAAGTAGCAGCGATAGAGGACAGCCTTACCTCACACCTCGACCAATGCTTGCCCACCCAGATTCTGCCTCTGCTACCCTTACTTGCACAATCTTGGCCATATACAGATTGAGAATTAGTCATCTATCCCTCCAATCTACACCTATTCTCCTGAGGATGTCCATTAACTTTACCCAGTTCACCCTATCAAATGCTTTAAAAAAAAAAAACGAAACAGGCATATACTTCCCGGTCATATTCTACGTTCCTTTCCACGAGGGACCTCATTATTGCAATTGCATCATGAGTTGACTTCCTTTTTCTAAAACCAAGCTGATCTTTGCCCAAATACTTGTTTACCCTCGCCTCCATTTGTCTGTTCGATATCCTCAGAACCACTTTTGCCGCATGCGATATTAGTTTGATAGTCCTATAATCTCGGCATTCCACAGCTTTCTTCTTTTTCAGTGGCGGAATGGAAACTATCTTAATGAAATCCTCCGGCTAACATCCCTCCTCATAGACCCTGCGTACCAGTTTGAAAAACCTTTTATTACTATCCTTCCCTAGATTCTTCAGAAGCTCACACTGGATATTGTCCACGCCTACTGCTTTCCTAGCCTTCATATCACAAAGTGCTCTCTCTATTTCTGAATCTAATATCCATGGCCCAAGATTATTCTCCTCCACCGCACTTTCCTCCTCTAAAGTCAATCTCTCCGGCCTGTTCCTTCCATCATACAGATCCTCCACGTATTCCTTCCATCTACCCTGTACCTCTTCTTGCTCGGTTGGCATCCTCCCATCTCTAGCCTTAATTTTAGACATGGCTTGTCCTCTTTTGCTGCCCGATAGCGACTTAACTTTGGCATACATCATCCTTCTGGAAAATTTCCATTTCCTCACACTGTATTTACCACCAAGCCTCCCTTGCCCTCTTAGTTTCACGTTTTAATCGATTATTTAGTTCCCTATATATTATTTTTCCCTGCTCTGCATCCCTCTCTTCCACTTCCTTCTCTCCTCCAGTTCTTTTACCATTGCCTCTGTAACCCAAGGCTTCTTTATCCTTCTGCTGTCAACATAGCCAATTGACTTCTCCACTGCTTTGACTATTCCTATTTTAATGTTATCTCACCCTGCCTCTACAGTCTGTGTACTTCCAATTTCCCTTCTCCCAGATACTATTGACCACTAATTCCTGATATCCTCTCCTCATAATCCCCTTCAGCACTTCTAAATTCCATTTCCTCGCCTTCATAACTTTCATACGTCTTTTGAAACTTATGTTGCATTGCATGAGCACTAGGTTGTGGTCTGAATCTGCATCTGCTGAAGGGAACCTGCACAAGTTTTTCACACTATTCCTAAACCTTTGTCTTACCATAATGTAGTCTATTTGATATCTCCCCACATCCCCAGGACTTTTCCCTGTGTACCTTCGCCCTTTGTTATGATTGAACCACATGTTTGTGATAAGTTGTTTCTCCTGCAAAATTCTGCTGCTTTCTCTCCCCTGTCGTTCCGTATTCCTAATCCAAAATCTATATCGTGTCCATCCCTCCCTTTCCCGACTCAGGAGTTCCATTCCCCCATCACTACCAGATTTTTCTTACCCGGGATGTCTCTAATTATTTCCTCGAGCTGTTCATACACCTCATCTACTTCTTCCCTATGATTGCTAGTGGGCATGTAAACTTGAACCACCACAAGGTTTGTGGGCCGCACCTCAATTTCAACCACCAGAATCCTATCCCTTACCTGGTCTCTACCTACCACACTCTTACCCCCCTTCCCATTTAATACTTAAGCTACCCCTCGCTGGCTTTCCTCCCCACCACTGTATATAACCCTATAACCATCACTCCAATAGTCCCCCCATCCCTCACCTTGCATAATCCTAAGATATGTATCCTCCCTTTATCCATTTCCCTCTTGATATTTTCTAACCTCCCCGCCCTCATCATTGTCCTCACATTCTATGTCCCTGCATTTATAGCAGACTTCTTCCTCTCCATCTTCTTAGTCTTCTTTTCTTCTGTCTTCATTGCTGCTGCAGCTGTTGATGATTGAAAGTTTCTGCATGAATTTTGCATGTTGACGACCCCGAGGACCTTGCCGACCTCGCTGCCGTGACCGACATCCACCTTTTGCGGACGGGTTCCGGTCGATGAGTTTCCGAGGTTCATTTGGCTGCACTCCATATTTTCAGGGAAGAGATAGTTGGTAGGGCTTCCCACTTTCATTCCAACAGTGTTTTCCATGTGACACCATCACATGGACAACCTTTCATCTGGCTCCTACCCTTCGACCTATCTGGCATGGGTGGCCCTACCAAGAATAATTTTAATTAATGCCACCAGTGCAGCTCTATGGGTCATAGGAGTGCGCAAGCCTTTCCGCCGTGACAAGGTTGTAGCCCAAGGGAGAGGGGGTGGCCTAATGTAGCAGCAAAAAATGTAGAAAGCTAGACTTTACCTTTTTGTGCGAAATTCTACCAAAGCTGGAGTGTCACATCCCTAAAAACTTATGAAGCATTCGCTTCAAATATTATCTTTTTTCCTTTCTATCCAAATAATGTAATGGGAAATAATAACATCATATTTTATATTGACATATGTTTGCTCTTATGGCATTTGCTAATGCTTGTGGAACTTCCAAGTATAACGTAAGCATCCCTAGTGGCATGAGAGGTAACAAGTTTCCTCTTATTTAATGACAGTAGGAAGAAGGGAGCATAGGATTGCTTAAATAAGACAGGAAGGTCTTACTCTTTAGAGAAGAGAAGAGGAGTGGTCACGTAGATCACATTGTGCATCTTCAGCGTACTTCTGGCTGTTCTGACAGATTTCAAAATAGTACATATCTACTAAATTGTTAAGGCCAAACAATTAGTTTCTACTTGACTGTCTAGTCCTCTACAGGCCGATTACAAAGAATAATATAGTATCTTGAAGTAAGCATCAGTAGAGTAGTGATGGCATCACTACCTTGGTTCCAACACACCTCAAAGGCCTCGAAGGTAATGAGGTATTTAATGCTCGACAAGCATACAATATGCAAAATGGTCCATTACCCCTGCACATTGAAGAGTCAAGAGAAATCATTCAAGGGAAGTTCAGTGACGATTTACAGGTGAATCAAGTTAAAAATATTTTGATATGAAATATTTTGATACTCGCCTAATTTTTCCTCCAACGCTCATGATTCTCCATGCCATGTGATGCGTATGATGGGTGCCCATTTTCACTAAATAGGATCCTAGCTACTCCCCCTACACTAATCCATACTACTTCAAGTGCATTATCATCTTCTCACAGCAAGTCACCGAGAAGATTCTTAGGTCAATAGAAGAGTGCATACATGTGAAATCAATTGTTGAATACATTGTCAATAAGAGGAGTAAAAGGTTGGAAGATGGAAACAGAAAATCGTCTCAAATGGCGTCAACCAGGGCTGGACTGTACTTCAAATACAAGTACATATTTTGAAATATGTATTTGAGATACATTTGTCACTTGTACTTGGTATTTCAAATAATGAATAATAACATGAACCTGAATGTATTTTGTATTTCAAATACAAATTTTTGGTATTTTCTCATTCTAAAATGAAAAATACATTTGTTTAAATGCTGTCAAAGTAGGTCTGATAACACTTCTGCAACACTGTGCTTCAGATATTACTTCCTATTTCCTTAAATCGTTTTCTTCATGTTTGCAACTATCCATAACGCGCAAAGGCAGGTTATATTTATTTGAGATCTCTTAATTTTCATACAAATGTATTTTGTATTTTACGAGCTACGTATTTGAAATACTATTTTGAAGCTTGTTTTTCTAATACCCAAGTGAAAAGTATTTTGTATTTTGCTTTTCAAATACAATTGGAGTGGAATTCAGTACTTCAAATACTGTACGGCCTGTATTATGCCCTTCCTTGGCCAAAACGTTGGGGATCATGTCACAGGTACGAGAAAAATTACTACATTGGTTTGCTGGAATGGGCGTATTTGCAGCACTGACCAACTCCGGTTTCTCAACCAGAAATCCTTCACAAGCACTCAACTCAAAGACAACTTTGCAAGGGTTCTAAAGGAGTGGTCTATTAGGAATGTTTCTCAAGGACAGACAGTTAATTCTGCCCATTACATATACATGCTGTAAAGGCTCCGAAAAAGGGTCATCAGGACAATAAAAGACATTTCCACTACCTGGCAAATCCATGTCAACAAAGCACCTTGCCACAACAGTCTATGAGTCCACGAGTTCCTCGCAAAACACAGGATTCAAACGCTGCCATCCCCCATAGCCCTGAAGTCGACCCAGCACACTTTTTTCTATTACCTCAAACGTAAGTACCCCTGTAATGAACCAATTTTTTTGTCTTTATAAGAGACACAATCAGTCATGACAAGGACCTTGCGAGAGGTCCTTGGAAAAGCCTTCCAGGGTGCGTTCTGGTCATGGCAGAGTCGCTGGAAAATATTTGTAGAAGTCCAAGGCAGTGCTTCGAGGAATTTAAAAGATTATGCAAATATGTTCAATAAATATTTTTAAACATTGTTGCATTATTTTCGGATGCACCCTGTACATACAGCACTCATTGGGCTCAACACAAGGAGGAAATGCTCCGGCACCAGTGATACTACGGTAACCTGTACAGGATACATGGACCAGTTATGAAATCCAAATTTTCCATCTCAACATATTTGATTTCTTTGAACAATAAAATGTTGAGTGATCAATCACAGTAATTTGTCTTGTACCAGTGGCATGATCTCTTACGTTACAGCCATTGGGGACAATTTTCTGCTTCTTTATTGAGGCTGTAGAGCTCTCATTACCTGTACCATATCTTGAAAGATTGCTCCCAAAGAGCAAATGAATTTGTCTCCCACAGCTTATGTATCAGTAAAATGGAATTACTTTTATAACCAGAAGTAACTAATCCTCCCATTATCAAAGAAAACAAGAGCAGAAGGAACTAGCTGGGAAAAAGGAAAAACGGAGGGTTGCAGTGCACCATTGTGCTACAAGATTATAATACTACGATGTTTTTCAAGACGTGGATATACCTCCAGATATTGATGACTATGAGTTGAAACTAACCATATTCTGTGGAATAAAGCATGATTGATTTCTTTACTCAAAAATGGCGACCACATTTGGAGCAGAACTATGACAACATTTAGATAGATAGATAGCAAAATATTTATTGTTCAGGACAAATCCACAAGAACAAAAATAATACATGATACAGTTTACAGTAGACACACATGTAGGCACTTTGGAAGACGCAAAATATTTGCATTGAACAGGCAATCACAAGTAAAATCTGAAGCACAACCAGGATCACATACATACATATGTACTTCATTTTAATAAGAAAATAAAGTTTTCAAATATATTTCTAAAATTATGTTCGTCAATTCCATCATATAGGTCTCCCAGTTATGAATTGTGACCTTATTAACACGAGTCTTCCCAAGAAGTATCAGCTGATTCTCAATGAATGAGTACTGGCTGATGATTTTAAACGTATACATATCACAGGAGAAAACTTTTGAATAGCCTCAGAATAAACACAGTTTTAAGAAATGTTCATGAAGTACATACTATGTTTTTAGCTGTTTATGGAATAGTGAGCCAGCCCCATTCTTTTGATTCCAAATAAGATGAGGCAATAATGCAAACCCCAAAGTTGAATGATGCTCTGATCAATTCTTTCAAGATTCATGCATTCACCTTGAGGGCTCTTGCAGTAAGAAGCATTCCCACACATGCATACACATGTATTGCTGAGATGCTAAGCCACACTTTGATATCTCCATAAGCATATGTGCACCTGATGTTAAGTTCATATTACCAGCAACATCTTTCAAACCAGCTTCTTTCCTTGTTCACAGCTGTATCATATGCCTGCCGGGTCAAATGGATAGTATTTGGAGGCTTGGGGTGGACCGGACGTGGCAACATCTGACAAGCAAACGATATTATTCATAAACAAAAAAGTAAAGAAAAAATACTGAGCAAGAAAGTAAATAAAATGTAGAAAAGGTTTTTACTCTTACATTACTGAGTATGTATTAAAAGACTTAATCAATTGTATAAAAATTCCTTTTTTTTTTATAAAAGTACATATAAAATTTTCAGTTGGGCCTTCTGTGATGGTGCTGAGTCCAAGAGCAACTGAAAATTACCAAATTTAATGCAAAACTTATATGTATTTCAAAGCACATAAGTTTCTCATTCAATTCATGTTCTAACCTTCACCAACACCCGCTCCTTTCCTGGTTGCTATGACTTCTCTTCCTACCTCCCACATTCACTGCCTTTACGTAATCCCTCGTCCCCCCCTCCTTCAAAAACCTTCCCTATTACCCAACTTTTTAGTCAAACTGTCTCCCCCCCCCTTGCTATCCTTTCCACCCCACCCTTCTCTTGCTGGACGGTATATATACAATGAGGAAGGCCAAATTTGTACCTTGATAATGACACTACGTGTCAAAACCGGGTCGGTACTTAAATAAATAAAATTGTGTGGAAGTTTACCATTTTAGTTCATTCTCATGGTGTCCACATAGTGAAGCCTGAGCACGTGATGTAAAGTCATGTTCAGGTGGATAAAACTACTGAGGGTCAAAAAACGATGAAATCCCACCAATATCATTGTAGAATGTGGACTCAAAGAAATGCCCATCATGCGAGTTTCCATCTTGACAAAGGGCCTAGCACGCCTACCATGGATACCGAGGTTTAAAGTGTCCACTGCAGGACGAAAATAATGGGGATATCCTTCTCAGCTTATGAATGAGATGCCTTCTCATTGCACAATGGGTACAAGGAAATGTGTCCTCCACCGCACTAAGGCAAGGATAAAGTATTTCGCTCCAGTTTTCGAGGGAGCAAAAATTATTTGTAAGAGCAATAAGGGCTCCATTGATTTTTTTCATTTTACAGATAGTATAAATGTATAATGTGGAAGCAAAGAAGGTACATACTTTCTAAGCATCTTCTTTTTAATGTCACTTTAAATCCACCATGACTTACATGGGTAGGTCATTTTTTACATAAAATATTGGAAAATCAGGTTTAAATGGACATTAATTTATAGGTTGAAAACGCTCCATATTTTAAGTACAGAAAATTTGAGCCAAGCACTTTGATTTGCCGCGAGTTTGCCATGTTGCCGTACTACCATTGAGCTAATGCGCTGCCTTGGGTGCATCATGATCTCTGGCAAGCAAAGCATTCAAGGTTATGAGTTGTCCAGAGCATACAGCAACAGTGCAAACTCACAGCCAATCGGAGTGATTGGTGCAAAATTTCAGAAGTTTAAAAATGGTGCATTTTCGACCAGAACTTTTTACATTGAAAAAAGCTTGTTTTTTAGTATTATCCAGGAAGTAATTGAACCAACAACAGTGAAACCTCGATTTTACATTCCCACATTATACATTTTCCCTGATTTTGCAGTTTTTATCAGGTCCCAAACAATACAGCCTTTAAGCAATGATACTCTATTTAACAATATCCTCAATTTTGCTCTTTTTGTAAGTGGCCCATTCAAAAGTGTAAAATAGAAGTTTCACTGTATATAACTGACAATTCAAAAAAATTTCAGGGCCCATACTATACTGAAAACTTAATGTATACTTGTTTTAATTAAGACATATGTTACAATTGTTCACCTTGCGCACTAGTTTCTCCAACACAGGAATGATTCCATCACCTTGAAAGGCACTTGTTTCCAGGAATAAAAAATCATTTTCCCTTGCTAGCTTAAGTCCTTCTTCTCTGCTCACTGCACGGTTTTCCTATGAAAATTAAGGAACAAAAATTCAATCTGATGATATCCTAGTTGAAAGAATTACAAGAATAAGAAGAAAAAAAAAACACTAAAAACAATATTATATTCGGTCATTAATGAGATCATCAACTTTGTAGTACATTTTATGGAGTAAAATTTCCTTGATTCTGGTCTTCAATATAGAAGAACTATTAATGCATTTCAATTCATTAGGCAATGCATTGTACAGTTTAAGACCCATTAAGTTAGGACCACATGATGCAGTTTCAGTGCGTACATATGGTACATGTAGGTCATTGGAGCTTCTGGTGTACAGTCCGGCCGCCGAGAGTTGTCCGTTGACAGCTAGAAGGGGTAGGGGGCAATGTTGCCAGGTCAGAAAGGAAAACGCCCACACCACACGTAAACAAAAGGGTTCCGTGAAGAAAGGAGCCGGAAGGGACGACGGGCGTGAAGGGCCAACGGAAGAGTCGCGGTCAGCATTACCTTTTTATCCTTTACTTTCCTACTACTCTGCGCTCACTGAGAAAAATAGCGATCGCGCAAATATCACGTAGTGCCCTCAAACGAACTGGTAATTGAAGTAATTATAGAAAAATGCTGCTAATTTAAATGCCGGAGTGTAAATGATTACTCTAGGAAAAAAAGAATCATAGAAAGGACTCCAGTGAACCAAATGCAGTTTCTGATTTGACATTAAATAAAGCAAGTAATTTTCCTTCTATTCGTTTTATCCTATGATTTTAAAACTCAACATAATTGAGAGTAGTCCTTCCTTCGAGAAACAAAAACTTCAAATAGATCTGCTTCTTTCAAGGATATCAGCAGTTTCCGAACAGTTGGATATTCCCTTCTCTCGTAGTAACCGTGGATATGCCTACGGACTGCTTCCTCGTCGAAATTGTCAATGCTTGTTTTCTGACTTCGCCTGCGCCATTTCTTTCCGGGTGTTCTTAAAACAGAAGGTTCTATGTTTTCACTATTACGGTCACCATTTTTTTCTTTCAGGATCCTCGAAACTGATTTGGAACTGGTTCCGCATGCTTCAGCTGTTCCATCTATCACTCTTGCTAATGGAATTAGGGGACTGCCATGGAATTTTTCCTTTTCAAAATATACATAAATACTCGCGATTAATTCCCGTGTTTGGGAATTCAGTGTCACACCATGACCACGTTTCTTCCCGCTCATGATGACAGAAGATGAAATCAATCAGAAATACTATGTTAAACAAAGAAACTCGAAGCCTTCTTTAACCACTTTAATGAAATACTTCCGTTGAAAGCGCTGAGAAGTTTTCGTGAAAAGCATTGGAAAAAGCACAAGTAACTATCCAGATCACCACCATACACAGCAACACCACCACAGCAACACCTACAGTACAGTGAACTAAGAACGCACGCAAGAGCAAAGAGACAATCTATGGAAAGTTTTGTTTTCGTGGCTCAGGCTTGTTTCGGTGCTTAATATGCATGTGACAACGTTGCATGACTAGGCGAGGGTGTGAGGTGCGTTTGGGGGACATCGATTGGCTGCAAACTGTTTTGGCGAAGGGTTCCCCACCCCTTCTTCTGAGCTGTCAACGGACAACTCTCGGCGGCCGGACTGATTATTTTTGTAGTGATTGTGTGCAGCACTGTTTTTATTAAATCGGTTCAAATTATTATGAGTGCACAATAACACATGTAAAATATAGACACAAGGAAAAGGTAGAAGGCCCAGGTTTCTAAAAATTGGTTCGCTAGGGGCATGATAATGAGATTTTGCGATTAGTCTCACAGCTCTTTTTTGCATTTTAAAGATTTTGGATGCATGGGGTGAGGAACCCCAGAATAAAATGCCATATGTTAAATGGAAGTAAATCTGTCCATAGTATGTACAAGGCCATCAGCACGTCTTGAGATACAGTGGATCTTATGGATGGTATTAGAAAACATTTGGAACTTAACTTCTTGGTCAGTATATTAATATGAGATTCCCAAGTAAGTGAAGCATCGAGCTGTAGCCCAAGAAATTTCACACATTCCACCAGGGGAATTGGTTTTTGGTTAATGTGAACACTAATAGAACAGTATGTTTTGTTCTTACTTTTAAAATAGACAATTTGGGACTTCTCAACATTAAGATCAAGGAGGTTGTTTGAGCACCAGTAACTTAGATTATCAGATACTAATTTACACTGATTGGACACAGTGTCTAGTGGGTGAGTCACACTATCAAAAGCCTTGCTGAGGTCGAAGAACATAGCAGCAATTTCTAATTTACTGTCCGATGCGAACAGAATATGATTAATAACATCACAGACAGCAGAGATTGTGGATTTCCCTCGGTGGAAACCATGCTGATCAGAAGAAAAAAGCCTATCGCACTCCAAGAATGATATGAATCTATTAAAATATACCTTCTCAAATATTTTAGAAAATACAGATTGGATTGAAAATGTCTGACCTGTCCTATATCATGTACTTGATCACTGGACTAATAAACTTATAATTATTATTATTAAAGAAGCATTATACAAATGTGTAACTTCATCCCACCTCATTTAATTCCTATATTTGTAGCTGGGATAATGTAAATTTGCTGTGCTTTGCATGAAATTAACAAAACACAATTTTCTCAAATTTAAAATTGGTAGTATTCTTTAATTCATGGTTTTGCAAAATAGTAATGAACACAGGATTTATTGAATAAGTCCATGTGCAAATTTTTTTAATGTTGACTATTTCATTTTATTTAACCTATCCATCTCTTTCGATTTATGCACCTTTATTACTTAAAAAAATAATTTAAAATCGCTTACAAACAACCCTACATGATGCCTGAAAATATGGTACTCAAAATCATTTGCATTCTTTTGAAAATTATGAGTGAACAAGATGTTACCAAATGAATGAGCTGACCTGCATTGCCTGAAAATACGTCAAAAGCATCATTGCCTAATTTTGTGTATTTCAGTGAAACAAAGTATTATCTGCAAGATCGGAAAATTTCAGGGTTTTGAATGGGACATACTATTTTGTAAGTGCTATGAAAATAATTGTAAATAAAATAATACTACATAAATGTATGTAACTCATCTAGTCTCAATAACCCTACATTTGAGCATATGCTGTCACCACTTACGCTTCCAGTATCTATTTGTACCTCCATAAAGGGTTTTGACAAGGTTATTTAGCTTTTTAATTTATAATCTAAAATATCTCCTTTATTTAATCATCGAAAATTTGCCAGTTTATTTCCTCTCAGCGAATGAATCAATTTAGTTATAGATGTGCTAACGTAGATAGTCATAATTTTTAATAACTTTAGTCATTTAAAAAAGTTCAGAATTAACTTTTGCTTGATCCATCTGCATAAATGCTGTAAGAATGCCTCTACTATAAACATTAAAAGAATTTAATTACAGCAGACTCCTGATTATCCAGCTGTGGTTTATCAGAGTTGCGGATTATCTGTGCAAGATTTTCACTATCGCTCAATTTTTTCCACGTTCTTTACAAAACAATAAAATCGGACGCAAAATCATCGGAATTACCGCATTAATGCTAGGATACACCGGGCTTATTATTTCCGTCAGAATCCCCTTCGTAAAACAGAAGCGATCACGCGCTAGCTCCATTCACGGGAGCACTGTGTTCCTGTCTTCCAAGCCTCGCAGTGCGCGACCACACTCCGTGATCACGGATACACCTCCCGCAGCAGTTGCAACCCGGGCAACTTGTGCGAGACGTGACTACGTGGCGTGGTGCCTGACAGTGTAGTTTCTGACATCAAGCAGTGGTTTTGAAGCATTCGTGCAAACCACTTTTCTGTATCCGTGATAACACAGCCACCGATGAGTGGTTTTCGAAACCAGGCCTAACATGGCCAGGCCTTACATGCACTTACATTAATAATGAGTACAAGGATGTTATTGCTGCTAAAAAGATCGCAAAATGGCAAAGAAATCTCTCATTGAGTCTGGGAAGCACTCTAAAATAACAGAATAACTGCATAGATAATAATATATTGTTTCTTTTAAGTAAAATATGAACATTGCAAGACATTTAAGTGAAAGTTGGAGTTATCTGTGTTTTCCGATTATCCGTGCTATCTCTCCCCATCACTAGCCCGGATAATCGGGAGTGTACACCCATGTCTCGTATAGCGCAAGGGATGCGTTCCTTGGGGTCTTTGCGCTATACAAATTTGCGTTATACGAGAGCGTTTTAACATTGGGAAGATAGGGATGCGTTCCTGGTAGCATAGGTCTTGGGTATTGAATTTCCTCTAAAACATCTATATTCCCATAAAAAGCCTTAGAAAACATGATTTATATAAATGTTTATCGTTGAAAACATCTTTAAAGATAGTATGCACGCATTCAAAGACTTTTATTCACGTTAAAAAAAATTCTTACGTGCTTTTGAAATTCCCTCCTGTCGTGCGGGTGGGCTAACATCTGCTATCTCAGGGGTTCGTAATGCGTTGCCGGCAGTTGACGATTTTTCAAACTTGTCTAAAAACAACTATTGTGTCACCCAGGCCCTTTTGTCGCTCACCGAAATGACAGGAAAATGCTACTTTGAATGCCATTTCATAGCTAGCGGAGTTAATGAATTATAAATCATTTTAATTTGAAGTCCTCCGAGTCATTAGCAGCTACGTGAAACAGTCTTTAAATGCCTTGAAACCTGACCCAGGTTTTCCTTCCCTGAAAATGAATGAACGAGATTGCATTCTTTTCCAAAATAATATCGTCTCGTCAACACTAAAAACTGGTTGAGGGCGAAAGGAGCCACTTTCAATCACAGCTTGGAGTTCATCAGAAAATGTTGCGGTGACTGCGCTATCAACACTTGCAGATTCACCTGATATCGCCGCACTGAAAATACCTGCTTGCCGTTTAAATTCTGGAACCAACCGGAGCTTTCACTAAATGTCTCGGAGCGATTACCACTCTCGTCTTTTTGTACTGATTCACTATGAACTTTCCGTATTTGTAGACCGCTTGGTTGAAGTTGGTGCGGCTGAGGTCACTGATGTTTTAACTTCGTCTTTATTCAGAATAAGGCATCGTGCGTTTAAACTTCCGTGCAATATCGCTTTGACGCTCTCCATTTTCAAAGCAATTGACCTCTTTCAATTCCTCTCCTAGGTTTATAGTTTTTCTTGATAAATTCTTGATTTTTCTACACGCATTCCTATTTTTTGCCATATTCTCTTGGTTTTTACTCTGTATGGCTCAATCTATATCACCTTCCACTGCTGCACTGTATTCCTGAGACGCAGAAGGCCTAAGATTGCGGGGAGGGAACGAAGCCATTGTGTTTGAGACTCTATAGCGGACCCTTTTATGTGTTGATGCTATTCATGCGCAACTCGGCCACCGCTCCATTTCTCCCGCGTGAATACCGATGACCTTGAGGGCTTTAGCGTAGACCCTCTACCTGGAAGTCAATCGCCCGATAACGTATGATGGCAAAAATACGTCTCAAACCATTTTGCTGAAAAAAAATCATTTCCACAAGCTCCACGCTTAATTAACGATCTAAATTATTTATTATCATTCTGTTAAGGAGACGAGATAAATTACTTCGGTAGGCCGGCTATCTGGACCCAATGACGAGTAATCCCAGACGGCACAGGAAGTTTTCGTACCTAAATACGAGGGTGGACAATCAAGATACAAAAATCGCGCTTAGGAAGTTACTTAGAAGGTTTTGTTTCTTTATTTCCTTTAATGACGAAAAAAGATGCAAGAGGACTGGCAAATTCATATGCATCGATAAAATTGTATCTCATCGATAAAACTGTATTCGGCCTGGGACCATTTTCTTTCGCGGGTGGTGCCATCTGGTGCCATCGTGCCATATCCTCCTAGAAAGATCACATGCCTTCACAAGCCGTTGGAGACGTTGGAGATGGCATGGTCTACGTCACGTCTCACCACATTTCAGGGATTTTTGTGGTTAAGTTAGTGAAAAATAGAGTGTCTGGTAATGGTGAAGTTTCCCTTATTCTTTAATTTCATTCTCTGGGCTTCAGAAACGTGTTTGTGAGATATTTTTTGTTAAAAATGCCTTCCGTGTGTGTAATGTCGGGATGTAATGGAAACTCCGGGACATGGATCAAGTTTTTAGCTTTCCAAAAGATCCTGAGTTGAAGAAGAAGTGCATTTGGGCGATAAGAAGAAAACATTTCACCCCTACGAAAAACTGTGAGGTATGGACTCTTTCTCGCTGTAATTATTTGGATGCAATTTTAAGTTAGAAGTGGCTTCGGGATGTTGATGCATCAACATCCCGAACTATTCAGTACTGAAGTACTATAGTACTATTCAGTACTAAAAATGGTGATTCAAAATATTGTAGCAGCAATTCTTTTGAAAATTCTTGCATTTTAGTTGTCTTTTTTGTATTAATTCATTCGGTAAACGTGTGGTTAAAGGAGAAACTAGGAATAAGCTGCCAAGTTTATAGGATCGAATATTGCTTCTTAGCTTGCCCTATGGTGTATTACACGTCGGCTTTCATCATTTCAAATTATCTTATGCTATAGTTTAAAACAATAAAAATATCAGGCATACAAATATTTACTATATTTACGAGCCTATAGTAATTTGATTTCTCATGCAGAAATACCAAAAATTGGAAATGATTTGACCTAATAAGTTACATGGTATTTTATTACTTATTAATTTTAGGTGTGTGAGCTTCACATCGCACCTTGTGATATCAGAAAATAATCTGTGGCCTTGGACGAGAAGACGAGGAGAAAATTCTTGCTGAATTGAAGGTGGCCAGATTGGAGGAAGGTACCATTGCTTCACTGTTACCTGTCGCCAAGAAGACAGACATTGTGGCAGAAGTGACATATTTGTGGATGTGGATTTGATTTGTGCAAGTTGGTGCAGTGATAGTGGACGTTCATCGGAGAAAGTATTGACGATAGTTTGTATGTATCGACCAGTCCTCTTTTAAATAATTTTCTATTCGAAAGAGAATAAGAGTAATTGTTTCGCTAAATTAGATGTGGGATAGAAGAGAAAATTGGAAATATTATTGTGGTTGACAATATAAAATACATAATACAGACATTGTGGCAGAAGTGACATATTTGTGGATGTGGATTTGATTTGTGCAAGTTGATGCTGTGATAGTGGACGTTCATCGGAGAAAGAATTGAAGATAGTTTTTATGTTTATCGACCACTCCTCTTTTAAATAATTTTCTATTCGAAAGAGAATAAGAGTAATTGTTTCGCTAAATTAGATGTGGGATAGAAGAGAAAATTGGAAATATTATTGTGGTTGACAATAGAAAATACATAATATATGTATTGTATTTCTGTGGGTTTTTTCTTTCCTGCCTCTTTAAAATTCCTTGTGGTGGTGACTTCATGCAAAGTAAGTATAAAATCGGAGGTGTGATCTAAGAGATACCATGTTTTATTTTACAAGTGTTTATGCTGGTGATTTGGCTGGACTTTCATATTTGTATAGGTTGATACATTTACTGCAGTGACCTAGGGACTTTGACTCATACCAAATAATTTTTCAAATACTTTAGCGCCTGATATGGGTAAGTTTTAGTAGCTGAGACTGAACTATTCGTTAATTTTTGCTTGCATTATGATGAATTCGATCATACTAATAGCAGATGTGTCAGCAATCCTGTTTCATCGGCAATTTTTATTTAAAAATTTTATTTTGTCAGGCTTTAGGGTAAGCTTTTTAATGCTCGTGGGCTATGTGATGTCTTATTTAGTGTCAAAATTAATAAGAATTTACTCTAATTAACATCTCAAGGTTTCCAAGTAAGTACGAGCCACTTAACAATGCTGGATGCTGGGGGTGCGTGAATTAGCCGTGAGAATCTCATTTTTCGCAGAGTTATTTAAGTGGCCGAGTAAGTTTTGTAAGTTCTCAATGGGTAAATAATACTATACCATGAATTCTAATTACCATGAAAAACTCACAACCGACAAAAACTTTGTCGGTCGTGAGTCTTTCATGATAATTAGAATTCATGATATGGTGTTATTTACCTATTGAGAACTTACAGGTTCTCGCTATGGTCGGTAGCTATCGATTGTGTTGCGTTCGATACATTTTTCGATCGTGCGAGTTACGATATATCTAATTTCGACCTAATCGATTGAGATTAGCCTGAGTGCCGTGTTCTTGCGCGCTTCGTATCCAATCGTACGTGCTTAGTAGCGGACATTCACATGCTGCGTACGCGCTTCGTCGACAGGCCGCGAACGGTAAATATCCATTGACGAAAAGCGACGGAGCGGCATAGTATCCCGTTAGTCAATGGGTACTATGTACATACGAATTAGATACTGAGGGTTCTGTGCCGTCTGGGATACTTTTGGTCATTGCACAGCAATGGATTTCGAGTAATATATAAACAAAAAAGAAGATTTGAGGCAAGCAATAATATTAATATGCGTAAAATGATAGAAATTTCGTGTGTACTTAGCGCAAGTTCACGTTTTATCACGAGAGCGTTTAATATTTTGATTAGGCTACACTGCGTTGCAATGTTTCCCCGACGAACGAATTTGCGCTATATCGAAATTGCACTAATCGAAATTGCGCTATACGAGACATGGGTGTACTGTACTTTGAATTTCCAAAATTCTACGCCAATGATTGCACACCAAACAAACCTATTCAGCTACGGAGTCTCGTCTTCACTAGACATAAATCAGGGTTCCCACTCAAACTAAATTATAAAATTCACGGTTTTTTCCAGGTTTTCACAGTCTAAATTGCGTCAAACTCACGGTTTGTTTGATAAGCCATTTTAGGAAGAAATATTTATCTCATAAAAATCACTGGCCGCACGTTAACTAAAAATATAGCAAAAGCGATTAACGCCGGGAATGCAAAATGCAGCAATGACAGTGCTCTTATGACGTCGCCTATCGTTAGTAAAATTTAGGGCCGGCTAAAGGTTGTGAGTGAGAAAATGTAGGGTGATGGGGAAGTGAAGAGGTGTCTGATTTCTCGCCAGGGTTAATGATCACTTTGGTTAAAGGTCGTCCAATCACAGCCTTAAGGTCTGTGTCGTCATGACACACGGACCAATATTTGCGCTTTGAATATACATGTGCAGATAAATTCGTGTACAGTATCTGCGAGTGACTGACCAATTTTTCTTTTGATCCGTCAATGGTAGATCTAAAATCAAGTTTGAGAGGTTTTTAAGGTTTCATGTCGAATTTCATGGCTATTTCCAGGTTTTTTCACGGTAGACGAAATTCACGGCTTAATCACGGTTGAGTGGGAACCCTGATAAATTGTAGGTCCAAATATGAATATAAAGAGAGGAAATACCTCACCACAGAGCACGAAAGAAAACATTCCAATGGCCCAAAGTGTGTGCGGACCTGAGTTTCCTGAGTCCTAATCTGCTAATGTGGAATCTGCTGGCCCTTTTGCCCCTGGAGTTTGACTCCAGCTTCGGTTGACTGGTCGAGCCCGCTTCCGTCCTCATCAGCTCTCCGTGCCTTGAATGCTAAGGATGCAGATTACTTCATATGCCAACCTTCAAAGTTTTCCCCGACCTGGCCACATCAGTTAAGTGGGACTCGTGGGTGTCTACATATTATTGAAAACTGTCTATCACTGGCAGGAAATGACTACACCATGCACCATAATGTTGCAGCTAAAATAATACATATACCAAGCAAAAGCCAAGATGTGCAACTTAATAGAAGATACCAAAACATACTGCGAACACAACGTAATGCTAATGTACTGCCAATACAATGTAATTACAATGTATTCTACATAAAACAGTAGCATGTAACCAATCATACACAACACTACAGAACAAAGAGAGAATTGCCTACCTCATTGACATACCAGTTCCCTCTGATCATAATCAGCATCACAAATTCAATGAAAATGACATGCCTCATTACAGTGCTGGAAATAATTTCAAAGCAAAATCATATGTGTAGATAATACCTTTAATTATGTAGGTTACTGGAATTATATCATGCTGTTTCGAGGGAAACCTTATCCTCCTCCACCTCAATGTAGTAATCCACCCAACTATCCAAAAGTTGCACACCTATTATTAAAGCAAAATATTGTCTTAAATTTCGGTACTCTAAACCATAGCAGTAACAAAGCTGAATATGACTTGACTCCTGCCCATCATGCCACAATGCCTTTATTCTGAGATAAACATAAAATTTTAACAGTTTCATTTGTGCAGCATGACTTTTCCCAATTTTCTTTTTGTTTTCCCTGACATTGTTTCACAACTCTCCACATTTGACCTTTCAGATTGGAGGTCTTTGGTAGTCTTTTGGTATGATGATGCAAATTACATTTGGGAAAAGGAGACCATGAAATATATAAATGTTTCATTTGACCAAAACTCGGGAGGAACAACATGGTGTAGGTTTAAAACATAGTTAATGCACCTTTTTAGGCACTGAGGCACAACTATATCTATGAACACATCCAGACAGTTTAATTATGATACTTTGTGTTAACCAACTTTTTACTCACTAGATCAATTTTATTTCCAACTATGATTATATCAGGGTCGGTTGATTCATCCCTTGCTTCCTTCACCCACTTGCCGACATTTTCAAATGATTTCCTCCGAGTTATATCATATACCACAATAACTCCTCGAGCATCGCGGAAGTATTGAGGGCACATGGACTGAAATCTCTCTTGACCAGAAGTATCCTAGGATGACACATACATATTTTTTTCACTTTAGTATCATATTCAATTAAATGATTATTTCACATACAAAATTAACTGCATGCTTTGTAGAATGAGTGAAATTATACTTATTTAGGGATATTAAAAATAATGATCAAATATGATAAAACATTTAAAAAATGGTACCTGAAACCAAACCTTACTCCGCCACCACAAAGGTCATGAGTTGATAGCAAGAAAAAAAGTTAAGATAAGGACTAATTTTATCCGAGTCTGAGGACGAAAAGTCTGTAAGTCTCCATAGTCCCCAAGGACGAGAAGTCCGAGGACTGGAGTCTGAAAGTATAGGCATAGCTCCTTTTAAAGCTGCTGGTGCCTAAATGAGCATATTGGCTGGAGGAGAAGAAGTGACCACAGGGAAGTTGTTTGGAGGGAAGGAAAAAGGAGTTCCCCTCCACTCTATACTTCAAAGGGGCAGCAGGGCTGTTAGGGTAGCCCAGTTGGCTAACCTGTAAAGAGGTATTTTTCACTGGATTCCCACCAGGTGTGCAGTTCAGAGCCAACGTTTCAATGGCTAACTCTGCTTTTGTCCTTGCTGGGTCAAGATTTGTCCGGGTTAATGCATCTTCTGGCCGTATGTAGTCTTTTCCGATTGGCCATCATTGATCTTGTAATTGCTGTTTTTCACACCAGTTCTCAAGATTATTTAGACAACGTGAAAAAAACTACAAAATTGATTCTAGTCATTAAGAAACCACTCTACACATGGCCGGAAGATACACAAACTCGGACAAATCATGTTATACTTTATAATTCTTTAATTTTGTTATTCAACTCTTGTACAGCACACATATATTTGAATAAGAAAATTGTTTTTGAGCTATTGCTATAAAATTTTTAATCTTCATAAAACTGCACCAGCCCCTGCTTTAAGACAAGATGGTAGTCCCCAATTCAGGTTTACCAATGGGGTACCTATATTCCACGTTACTGTTTTATAAATTGTATACATGTACTTTTTAATCCATGAATAAATGGAATAAATATTACTATTATTAATCTTGACCTAACACTCAATTCCCTGAGGAATATGGCAGAGTTAGCCATTGAAATGCTGGCTGTGACAGAGCAGCTCTCCTGGAGGAAATTCCTCTGAAGAATTCACCCACATCGTTCACCAGGAGAGCACCAAATTTTGTAGGTATTTTCCAGTTATTAACCCTATGAGAGTATACACCAGGAGGTTGGCAGCAAGTGCACATATTCTCAAGTAGTTACTTAAAGAGAATGACCATTTACAACCACCCACACCCTTTTGTCCCTGCCGTTCACCAAAATATACTTGCCTAAGCTGAAAAAAGGCTTTCTTGAACAAACTTTCAACCCTCTAGCCTTAGCCCTCCCAAATTGGTTAACTTCCAAACCCTATTCAGTTCAAAGTAAACCACATATGTAGTATCCCAGACAACACACTTGGTGTAATAAACATGTATTACAGGTGTATTACAAGTGAATTACACGTGATACAGCTGTAATGCATATGTACTACACCAAGTGTGTTGTCTGAGATGGCACTATAACATCAAATCATGTGGAATGTTTGAGAGGTTCCGCCCACCCAATTTTAAGCAATTGTTGCAACCCCACTCTCTGGCAAACCTTCAATATGAAAAAGTGGGACATCAGACATTTTTGACTATTCTGGTCAATGTTATCTTGTCCTCACAGACAGGTATTCCAAGTGGATTGATTTGTGGACTTAAATCCAAAACTGCACCAACTGTAATAGATGCTATGCAGACAATATGTCATTTGGGTACGACGGGTGTCAGCGATATTATATAAGTAACAAAATAGAGCTGAGAACAAGTAGTTCTCACAATCCACCCTCTAATGGCCTTGCAGAAATTGGGGTGAAGCTTAGTAAAACGATCCCAGGGAAAAGTCAGGAGGAAAACACAGATTTCATAAGTCTAGTATGTGAATATTGAAACAAAACCTCTGTACGAAGGGAAATGCCTCACAGAGGGGTGAAAGGGTTTCCAGTAAAACAAGTGAGTGTGACAACTGAGAGCCTGGTATCATTGTCAGTAGACATCCTAGTCCTCATTCTTATTGGACCGTGAAAAATTTAGAGGGAAATGTTGTGAGGTGGAATATCACTCTTCTGAGAAAAAGACCAGTTTTGGGTCCTTCATTATATGCAACATTACCACTGAATGTCAATGCCCACATCCAGAATGCTGTTCAGAATGAGAAAATAAGGGGATCAAAATGTCGCACCGAACTGTTATAATTCCTGCTCATCCATCTATGTCTGACTCTGAGAGTGGTCTTGTGAATTAACCAGGTGTACCTAACCCTACCTACAAAAAATGATGTATTGTACATCCTGCTGGCCCGCCTGTAACTATTACTGAGAGTGGCCCTATGTTAATCCTCCAAGCTGTCTTGATTTATAAACTTTTAATTTTTTTCACCTAAAAGGGGAGGTGTTATAGATCTTCAAATTATATTTAATCCTTAAGATTGGCCACCAAAGTGAGTTAAGTGTCTAGCACCATGCCCCTCGGTAAAATTGCCACGGCAATTATTGACAGTGTAGTGGACAGCGCTTCATCCCACAGCGTCAAAGGTCCGACGTTTGATCTCCAGTCTTTCCGGTGGTAATTAATGCTAATGGATCAAGGTACCATTTATTACATGTCTTTTCAAGTATAGCAACAATAATAGTACACAAATAATCCCTTAAAATGGAGTAATCATAGCTAGCTAAGTCCATACCCATAAATGCACTTTAGTTGTTTTTCCGTCGATGGTCAAATCCTTAGGATGAAACTCATCTCCGACTGTAGCTTTTATATTACGTTTACAAGGAGAAGATTCTTCAAGCGTGTCCACTAAGCTTGATGCAACATAAAAAAATGCAGTTGATTACTGTAGAAGATATACAAAGAATGTATCCATCCCATGTATTCCGGGAACCTAGTCGAGTATTGAGTGACATACCTGGACTTTCCACAACCTGAATCTCCCGCTAAAACAATTTTATAAGCCATTTTATTATGAAACGTATACCGGACTCATCACAGACATTTCTTTCGAAAATGCAACCCTGTTTGCGCTCACACGACCACGAGCCCACGATCGGTTTACAAAACACGAGTATTAGAGAATAGAGAAAGAGTCAACCTCAAGGCGGAAAAACGTAATTCGCACCGCCGCCATCATGAATGACGTCATCTTAAGCAATATGCTGTTCCTAACCAACTTGATCGTGCACATTATTGAAGTTTACAGTGGAGATATTGTGGTTATTACGCCGTATTTTTCGTGCCGTAGTTATTCCTCGATATGTCGAAGCGTAGCCTCAAGTACTGTATAGTGTCTAAGGGTGCGATTCATAGACGACACTGAAATTGCTCACTTAACAAAGTCTCTCTTTAGGGTAAAGTGAGACTTTAGCTAAAGTTCGATGCAGAGTCGTTTCAAGGATCTCACTTTATAAAGTGGCACTTTAGCTCCTAAAGTCTCGATCATGCATTGAAATTTTGAGTGTTGGCAATGAACGCTGCGAAAAAGTGAAGAAAAAGATGACACACGATTTTAAATGCGTACTTGTTTACAATTGTTTCTAGCGACTGGGTTTTCGTGTTGTATTTTGCTAAGATTTTATTAAGCTGCATTTTCTCGTTTTCTCATATAATGTGCGAATGTAAATGAATACTGCATCATTTAAAAGCTTTTCCCCACTACCTTTTTTGTACGTTAATGACTGAGTTAGCTGAATAAAAGCTCACTTTTAATTGGCTTCGTGCATTGATAATGCCCTTCGATGTTTCCAGCGATGTAATATTAAAATGATGATATTTTCGCGACATTTTCTATGATTAACTGCAAACGGTTGTTAGGACTACATGCTAGGCGAAGTTGATGGTGTACTTTCATTGAAGGTGGGTGGAATAGTGAAATTCTCTCGCGTTAACTTGAAACTGTACCAATTATTTG